>NC_061512.1:159105954-159168436 GCF_022539505.1 Lolium rigidum
GGGTAAAAAAAACAAAGAAAATGAACTTTTATAGTACATAGAGGATGACATGCGGGTCCCATGAGCCAGCAGGTTCCTCAACGTTTCAAACATGGCATGAGATCGAAAGAAAAAGGCAAGTGACCAAATATTAGGAGCCAAAAATAATTCAAGAAAAGAAACTTGATTGTACATAGAGGATGACATGCGGGTCCCAACTAGCAGCAGCGGTATCACCGTTTGAGAGGCTTCACGGGATCGAAAGAAAAAGGCAAGTGACCAAATATCAGGAGCCAAAAATAATCCAAGAAAAGAAATTTTATTGTACGTAGAGGATGACATGCGGGTCCCATTTTGCAGACAGCGGTCTCAACGTTTCCAAGGCGGCACGGAACCAAAAGAAAAATGAAGTAGCCGAAAATCGGGGGTGAAAAAAATCCAAGAAGAAAGATTTCAATTGGGCTGCATCCGGACATCCGGGCCTTCGAACTATCCCGCTTGGCCTTTTGACTCGTACAATTTCAGCCCACTCCAAAACAGGAAAGTTCTGAATTTTCTAAAAAACAGAAAGTCCTATGCTTCGCAAAGACAAAAAAAAAGGAGATTCAACATATAAGTTTGTTTATGTAAAAATAAAGATTTAATTATCCATTTGAAATAGCTCAGAGCGCAATACATTGTTTATTGTCTGCAAAATAATCAAGATATCATAAGTTTCTTGTACGGGGAGGCTGACATCGGGGACCCATGAGCCAACAGCGTCGTCAACGTTTTAAAGGCGGCAGGGGATGGAAAGAAAAAATAAACCATAAATCTGTTGGTAAAAAATCCAAGAAAAGAAACATTTTCGTTCGAGAGGATGACATGCGGGACCCATGAGGCAAGCAGATCCTCGCCGTTTATTGTTCATAGAGGTTGACATGTGGGACCCGTGAGCCGGCAGCGTCCTCAACGTTTTAAAGGCTGCACGTGATCGAAAGAAAAAATAAGCCAAAAATCGTTTGGGCAACAAAATCCAAGAAAATAAACATTTACCGTTCTGAGAGGATGACATGCGGGACCCATGAGGCAGCAAGCATCCTCAACGATTCCAAGGCGGCAGGGAAATATCCGAAATTAATTAGGGGTTCAAAATAAATCCATCAAAGGAAACTTTTATTGTTCATAGAGGATGACATGTGGGACCGACCCGCCAACGACGTCCTCATCGTTTCGTAGGGGGCAGGAGATCAAAAGAAAAAGGCAAATAGCTAGAAATTAGGGTCAAAAATAACTCCAAGAAAGGAAACTTTTATTGTTCGTAGAGGATGACATGCGGGACCCATGAGCCAGCAGCTTACTCAACGTTTCAAAGGCGGCATGAGATCGAAAGAAAAAGGCAAGTGACAAAATATCGGGAGCCAAAGATAATCCAAGAAAAGAAACTTTATTGTACGTAGAGGATGACATGCGGGTCCCATTTAGAAGCAGCGGTCTCAACGTTTCAAATGCGGCTTGAGATCAAAAGAAAAAGAAAGTTGATTGTACATAGAGGATGACATGCGGGTCCCATGAGTCAGCAGCTTACCCAACGTTTCCAAGGCGGCAGGGGATCAAAAGAAAAAGGAAATAGCCAAAAATCGGAGGGTGAAAAAAAAATAAAGAAAATAAACTTTTATAGCACATAGAGGATGACATGCGGGTCCCATGAGCCAGCAGGTTCCTCAACGTTTCAAACGTGGCATGAGATCGAAAGAAAAAGGCAAGTGACCAAATATGAGGAGCCAACAATAATTCAAGAAAAGAAAGTTTTATAGTACATAGAGGATGACATGCGGGTCCCATTTAGCAGCAGCGGTATCACCGTTTGAGAGGCGGTAGGGGTTCAAAAGAAAAAAGAAATTGCCAAAAATCAGAGGGTGAAAAAAACCAAGAAAATGAACTTTTATAGTACATAGAGGATGACATGCGGGTCCCATGAGCCTGCAGGTTCCTCAACGTTTCAAACGTGGCATGAGATCAAAGAAAAAGGCAAGTGCCCAAATATGAGGTGCCAAAAAAAACTCCAAGAAAAGAAAGTTGATTGCTCATAGAGGATGACATGCGGGTCCCATTTAGCCGCAGCGGTCTCACCGTTTGAGAGGCGGCAGGGGATCGAAAGAAAAGGCAAGTGACCAAATATCGGGAGCCAAAAATAATTCAAGAAAAGAAAGTTTTATAGTCCATAGAGGATGACATGCGGGTCCCATTTAGCAGACAGCGGTATCACCGTTTGAGAGGCGGCGGGGATCGAAAGAAAAAGGCAAGTGACCAAATATGAGGTGCCAAAAAAATCCAAGAAAAGAAAGTTTTATAGTACATAGAGGATGACATGCGGGTCCCATTTAGCAGCAGCGGTATCACCGTTTGAGAGGCGGCAGGGGATCGAAAGAAAAAGGCAAGTGACCAAATATGAGGTACCAAAAAAATCCAAGAAAAGAAAGTTTTATAGTACATAGAGGATGACATGCGGGTCCCATTTAGCAAGCAGCGGTATCACCGTATGAGAGGCGGCGGGGATCGAAAAAAGGCAAGTGACCAAATATGAGGTGCCAAAAAAACTCCAAGAAAAGAAAGTTGATTGCACATAGAGGATGACATGCGGGTCCCATTTAGCAGACAGCGGTCTCAACGTTTCCAAGGCGGCAAGGGATCAAAAGAAAAAGGAAGTAGCCAGAAATCGGGGGTCAAAAAAATCCAAGAATAGAAAGAATTTTGGTTCATAGAGGATGACATGCGGGACCCATGATCCCGCATCGTAAACGGCTCGATCGGAGAACGTTGAACGAGATGGCGCGATCGAGAAAAAAAACAATGCCGGAGAGGCTGCCATCCGGGCCCTACATCCCTCGGCGGTGCGGATTTGCGTTGACTCGGCCGGCGAACCCGAGATTTCGAGATGCACCACGTCCCGGGCCACCATACGCGACGTTTTGGCCGCTTTCGTCGGGCTAGGTGGCCTCAAAAACGAGAAAAAAAGTTTTGACATGCACCACGGAGGGACCCAAAATCGTCGGCCATGGTACACCAGCAACCACGTCGCGACTTCAACTTCGTCGGCCATGGCAACTTTTCTTGTAGTGCTAGTTCCGCAACACAAGATGATACTCATAATTACTCCATGCGCAAGTTTTCTGAGCTCAACTTTGTGCACAGAACTAGTCACGCAATGGAAATCAAGAAGCAAATCCAAATCATACAAAACATATACCATGTATATACATACTTAAGTGGTCTTATTACAATACTCAAGTCGATGTGAGTATGCAAACTCACTTATTAAAGTATATGTACAAATTTCTACAAATGTTACACACTACAATACACGTGGTACTTGTGTATTGTAGTCCCGCCTTCCTTGGTGGACTCTAGTCGATCTTCACTCCCGGTACATCCCAGGCTTCCATCCGGTCGAACGTGTCGTCCTCCTGATAGACCCTGGAACATAAGGTCTCCCCGTCGGCTGGTAATCAGAATCGGACGATGATCCTAGGGAAAAATCAGTGTTCACAAACTGATTGTTAAGTGCATCATAGTCCACCCATCGGGTGTACTCCCCTGTAACTCCTCCATAGGTGTTTCCAACATTTATATCCGACTCAACCTGTGTCGGATACCCTCCATCAACTCCTCCATTACTGGGATGAATCTGGTTCTGGGTTGTGGCGTCATCATTCATCTCACCGTCATAATACACTGAAGTACTATGAGTTCCCGTATCAGATCCCCAACGCCAACCCGTGGAATTTTCTATAGGAGTCACGGAACGCTGATTGTTTCCGGATTCCTCTCCACCCTCATATCCCCCATAGGAACTACCCAGATAGTTCCCAGGTGTAACAGGTGTAGGTTCACGCTCAAGAGGATCAATACTAATGTAGTCACCAGCTGAATAAACTGGTGTGTGAACCACATTCTCCATAGGTTCTTTCTCCCTAGTCTCCTCCTTGGGTTCAGTAAACTCCTCTAACATCGTATCAATTGCTCCCGTCAGATGATGGTTCAACTGAAAGAGCAATGATATTAAGTTGCGACTATTATCCATGTATTTTGCAGCTGCTATTGGTTTGCGTTTTGCATATTTGTAGTGGTTAAGCATGGGATCCTCTTCCTCCTGATTATGAGGAATGTGGGTGAATTCGGAACCCATAAGCTCTTTCGTCTTATGCTCCCGAATATCTGTGATGGCTCTCATAACAGCTATATGGTAGGCTGTGTTGATAGTTCTGGCTTCACCTGCTGGCATTACTACGCTCATTCCCAAAGATTCGGGAAGTCGTAGTCCTACCCTACACTTGGCCAATACAGTACCATCGTAGTACATGTATTTCTTTACTTGGATCTGGGGATCACACCCAAATTCAAGTAACATGGCACGTAGAATATCTGCAAGTCCTCCTTCGTATTCACTCAGTGTGGAATCCATCACTTTCACGTTTCTTCCCGGGCGTGAACTTGCCATGTTGGCTGTAGAAATAGATAGATTATAAGATTAGTAATAATGCATCATAATAGAGATAATAAAGAATTATCGCACTAAAAGATATGATTGTTGTATTCTCAATTGAATATACACCATATTTTTAGAGAATTCTTTACTAGTCCTATTTGACTCCTAACGTTTGGTCCCATTTACTAGGTTCCAACCTAAGGTCAAAGCTTTTGCTCACGATACCAACCGTGGTGACCCCGCATACCACCGCATGTTGTAGTATGCCAGTCGTTGATATAACATTCACGAAGTACCATTCCGCAAATATTACATCCCTCAGAGTAGTACAACAGAACATAGCAGGTCCATAACTCATTCATTTATTATTACAAACATCATACACATATCGTCTCGGAGCTCCTCTTGGGTCCTAAGAGGAATACTCCTGGGTTCGAGGCAAACCCAACTTAGCTTACAATATAAGAGTCTCATTAAGTTATACATTTATTTTCTCGAGCAGCTAAATACTAAGAGTTCGGGCTGCTCGGCTACTACTACTACTGGATGTTTCTAGGCTTGATCTCCTCCGGAAGCCTCCCCGGTTCCCTAGACGATGAGATAGTCTACGCCCTCGATACCTCCAGAGAGGTCTGGTTCTTCATAGCCGATGATCTCGGCTCCTTCATTGTTGTCGTAGTCCTCCTCCAGACGATTCAGACAATCTAAGCAAGGGATTTAAGATTGGGATGAGTACGAGCGTACTCAACAAGTTCATTATAGATAAGAGGTGTTTAATGCACTAGCTACGATATTAAACCAGAAAGTCTAATACCAATGCAAGTTTTGATAAAAATTTCTTCAAGAGGTTGTTTTTATTTCCAAGAGCTATGTCCGTCAGCCTTCACCGGTTTACTAGAACTTCATGGAGCTCCTTTTCGGCCGCGTTCGCAGTTCCATATCCCGGAACAGGGAGTGACGAGTCACAGCTTCTTTACACTCTACGAGAGGTGTGTTGCTTTACCCATAAGAGATCTTAACCTTGGTGCCAACCGGCAGCTTTCCCGTCCACACTTCCTTCGGTGTGAGGCCCGGTATAAGGTCTAGCCAATCATGTTCCTCCGCTACCTCGAACACCCACCCTTTGTTGCATGCTCCGACCCTGGGTCCTCGCCGGTCCCATTATTCCCACTCACGGGTGGACCCCGACCACGACGACAGTTTGGGATCGAACCAAACTCCTTCGCCGATAGCTGCAACCCATCATAGACCGCAATACAGTGGGGACTTAAGGCTTCCCCAGCCAACCGCTTGCTCTTCGAGCGACAAGTGTCTACGGACTATGCCGTGGGGACTTAAGGCTTCCCCAGCCAACCGCTTGCCCTGACAGATACAAGTGTCTACGGTAAAGCGCATCCGTTGACGAACAAGAGGTGGAAACACTTTTGACTACTCCATCCCACTCCGGATCTTATGGTTAACACGGTTATTACGGCACAAGAATCACTGGCGACATTTGTTGTTTAATCCTAGATGGATATAAACCCTTGCAATGGAACCTCCACCATATCAACACAATCCATGGTTCCATTGCCCACCACATAGTCATATTCATAGTTATGAAAGTAGTGGTTTTGGTTTTTATGCAATAGTGATAATCATAGTACTTTGCAAGTAATTTGATAAAGATACTCAAATGACATGAGCAAGTGATGAACTTGCCTGAACACTGCAAAGTTTTGCAGTTGGAAGGTGTGGACTGACCCTTGTCCTCTGTCTCTGAATAATAGCATCATTGTCCGATAAGGGCAATGGTTAAAGAAGCAATTATGCATGCTTTCCATTTTTAGGGTTTGTTTCCCCCCTTTCCGATCTCTTATTATTTTATGTGAGAGGTAATTACTAAGAATAATTTAGAGATTCTTTATTTAGGGTAAATACAACCTTGAAATATTGTCAAGGTGTTTTTTTAAAGTCCAATTGCATTAATGGACTTATTTTCATTTTTGAAAATAATATGTGTGATTTAAATTATTATTTAAATCATCAAAATAAGACTTATTCTTAATTGTCTTCAAAAATTCTGTTTGGTATTTTATTTAAATAGAGAATTTTATGCTGATCCATTTTCATATTTTTAATTATTTTTTTAGAGCTTCTAAGCATTTCTTATTTAATTTCAAAGTTTCAGCATTTTTATGAATTGTGAAATGCCTAAAATACCCTTGGGCCCCACCTGTCAGGTGGCCCAACGGGTTAGGTTTGGCCGACCCACCTGGTCCGGCCCAACCCGTTCACTCTCTCTCTCTCTCTCTCTCGCGTGTCCGAATCCCTAACCCTAACGAGCTCTGGCGACACCGTGGTCGCCGCCGCCTTCGCCGATATTTTCAGGCCGCCTCCGGCCATCGCCGGCGGTTTGATGGGGCTCATCTGCACCGCCTCTTGACGGCGCACCAGATCATCGGCGTCGATCTGGTCCTTTCCGCCCCCTTCGCCGATCCCCATCGTGTTCGTCCGCTCGATGGTGCGGTGCTCATCGGCGCCTCTGGTGTGATGGCGCCTCTGTGGCCTTCGCCGCCATGGTGCGGAGCGCTGCGGCGTTAGTCGGAGCCTGGCCTGGCCTGGCCAGGTGCCGCCGTGCTCTCGGCGCGCGCCGCCGTGGCCGCCATGGTTGCGCCAGCCGTCTGCTCGCTCCAGGTACACGCCTCCTCCAATCCCCTTCTCTCTCTCATTCTTGCCTGCTCTTCTTCTTCCTCCAGTAGCTCTGGCCATGGCCCTTCTCTTGTTGGAGATGCCGCCATGCCTTGCTGCCACTGCTGCTGCTCTTACTGCTGTGCGCTGCTTGCCATAACCACAGCTTCTGTGGCCATGCCAGTGCTTATGCTGCTGCGCTGCTGCTGTGCTGCGTGTGCTGCTGTGCTGCTTATGCTGATATACTGCTTGTGCTGCTGTGCAAGATTGCTAAGCTATGTGCCTGTGAAAGCTTGCTTTACTTGCTAGAATTCTTCCCTGTGCCTCTGTTCTTGTTTCTATGCTTGCCTGACACTCATGTGTATTCATATATGCTTCAATGGCTTAATTGCAGTATGCAATTCTTGTAATTTTGCAAGTGCCAGAGCTTCTGTGGCTAGTTCTTGTGCTCAAATTCATGAGCATGCTCATCTGGGCATTACTGTTGGTTTAATTGTATGATTAGGTGATGAGCACTAAGTGCTTTACTTGTTTATCATGATCCAGTGGTTCATCAAGCCTTTGATGTGCTTCTGGATACAATCATATGATTATGTCTTCAGTATCTGTTTATTCAGTTAAGACTTGTGTGTAATTCTTCAGTGGCTGATTTATTTATGATTCTATGCTTGGCTTGTAGCAATCAGTAGCATGAGTTAGCAAGCTCTGATGATTATCTAATCATCATTAGCTTGATGGTTAACTGATGTGCTTCCTACTGTGGCTAACTGGTGCTTATCTTGGTGTCTGGATATCACCAGGCCTTGTGCGGGTGTAGGTCGTGCTCGATCCAAGTTGCTCGCTATTGCTTGTGCAGTGATCCACTGGATCATTAGCAAGTGTCTGTTTCATGATTTACTTGTTAGTATCAATTATCTGTGTTGCCTTTATTGATTGAGTGGATAATTGATGTGAACTGCTGAGCAGTAATGATCATATAGATTGTTGAAGTGAAGCTAGAGGGATGCCAACTTCTATTGGGTACCCTAGCTCCCTTTTGAACCCATCGCGGGTAATGATAATTATTTATGGCTTATGTGTGGGCTTACGTGAAGTGGTTGAGGTAACCCGACAAGTAATTTCTTCTGTTAGGGTGGCTCCCACCAGTGTTGGCTTTCTTTGATGATTAAGTGCTCACTGGCTAATCACTTGGTGAATTACCAGTGGCTTTGGTGTTGATAAACAAGATAGGCACATGTTGCCTATCAATCTGATGGTTTAGCTAGACTAATAGGTGCTTGATGGATCTGGATGGCTACATAGGATTAAATCCATGCTGGATTTCTCTGGTTGTGACACTGTGTTGTCACAACTAGTGTTCCCTGGTTTGATTTCCTTCTAGCCTTAGTTGTACTTGCTGGCACCAATTGGTTTAGTAACCAAATGATGATACATCCAGGGTTTCATACCCTTTTTACTTCTGTATGATTGGTGCATATGCTTATATATGAACAAAACCATCTGGTTTGTTCATGATGCTTGGTATACCTCACTCCAGCTCCTAGAATTTGGTGTTGGTGTAGAGGGTTTGCTTCTGTGTTGATCTTATGGTTGATTTGCTTGCCCTGCTCCTCCTGGTGAGCTTGATGCTTGATTTAATTCAGTGGTGTGATGAAGCAGGTTGAACAGTGAAGTTGTTCTTCCTGTTCTAGCTGTTCTTGGTGGCTTACCAGTGCAGTTCTGTCGATGGCAATGGTTAGGGTTTACTGTGGAGCTTTTATATGATCTCCACCTCCATCTCTGGTCGACAACAAGGCCTGGTAGCCTGTTGTGACTCATCAGCTGTGTGTGTGTGGTGTGCTGCATGCACACTGCTGTGTGAGCAGCCTAGCTGTGTGTGTGGGCTAGTGCTGTGCACTTGGACTTGGTTCTGTCTGTGGCATGGATCTGCTCGGCAGAGACTTGATCATATCCTCTTCATTTCAATTGTTTGCTAACCTGCCAAGTGGCTATGCCACTTGGCATAACACTTGTTTTGTTTTGTGTGTGTGTGCAGGGATCAAGAAGATGCTCAAGATGAACTCAAGATCATCTTTGTTCAAGGAATTCATGAAGTTCACAATGTAGTTTAGGTCATTTAAATAACTTGTAATTTTCCTTTTTCTTTTTCTATTTATTCAATTCTTGTAATGTGTTGTAATTCCATAATTCAATTCTGAATATTGTAAAGACAATGTATTATGTGTGTGATTATCAATAAAGCTCAAATTTCTCTCTATTGAGCTTTATGAAATTGTTGTATTATTTATATTCTTGATTAATGATATTTGTTTGTTAAATTCTCTCAAGTTTGAATAATGTAATAATCATTTGATGTTGGAATTTGAATTTCAAATTCAAATTTGGTTTGAATTCATTCAAACAACATAACTTGTAATTCAATCATGCAACTTATGATTTCAATGCAATTCCACTTCTCTCTTCTCAAAACCCTAATTTAGACAAGTAGGAACAAGTTCATCGCACTCTCGAAACCCTAACCCTGTAGGATGTCGAGAGAGAAACCTGTCCCCCTTCGTTGCAGTTTTGTTTTAAAAGCGCGAAATTTCCCCGGAATTTACAATGCAATGCACATCCCTTTCTAAAATCTACCCCTCGATCGTCTCTAAACCTGGGACATTACAAAGGTGTCATTAGAAGCGCGGGGGAGTTCTATGCCGGCAATCAGCCGTCAAACAGTGACATAGACACAATGCTCCAAATGCAGGGTGATGACTACCGCTCATGGATGTGCTTGAAGAAAGGCGGTGGTTTTATCCACGCTCCGTCGTCCGTTTAGCCAAGTCTTGATGTGCGAGCCTAGTTATGTAGTTGTGAACTAAAGACGAGCTTGTGTTGTAATAAACTTTATCCAACACTTTACTTGCATGTCTGTTTAATTAGTTTCGACGGTTGTTGAACTTATATGTAATCGATGCTATCAATTACTAGTTCGGCTATTTTTGTTTCATTTTGTTTGCATATGCAATTTAGTTGATACAACTTGGCTCTTTCTTCCATTTTAGCGCCAATGATTAGAATGTTCGGTCAACTGTACACCCCGGGGTGACGCAAGTGAGCCTGGTGTGATGGCACAAGTATCAATCTCTTGTGCATCCTACCTGGCCTCACTTACGCCATCCCGGGATGTTCATATTTGTTTCGACCAACAATGTATGAGGCCATCGTCATTCCATTTGCTTTGGTTTTTCATAATGCCGATGATTAGAATGTTTGGTCACCTATACACTTGGAGGAGGGGCCAGTGAACCTGGTGCGATGACACAAATATCAATCTCTTGTGCATCCTACTTGGTTTCGCTTACCCCTTCTCTAAATGTTAATATTTGTTCCGACCAACAAAATATGAGGCATTCCATTTAGTTCATAATAGCTACTTGTCTCTTATTTGAGTTGGCACTTCTTAATTGCATTGGCCTTTCTTCCATTTTAGTGCCGATGCTTAGAATGTTTGGTCAACTGTACACTCCGGGGTGATGCCAGTGAGCCTGGTGCGATGACACAAATATCAATCTCTTGTGCATCCTACCTGGCCTCGCTGACACCATCCCGGGATGTTCATATTTGTTTGGACCAACAATGTATGAGGCCCTTGTCATTCCATTTGCTTTGGTATCTCAAAATGCCGATGATTAGAATGTTTGGTCAATCGTACACTCCGGGGTGACGCCAGTGAGCCCGGTGTGATGGCACAAATATCAATCTCTTGTGCATCCTACTCGGCCTCACTGACGCCATCCCGGGATGTTCATATTTGTTTCGACCAACAATGTATGAGGCATTCCATTTAGTTCATACTACTTGGATCGTTTTTGAGTTTGCTCTTATTCGTTGAAAACATCTATGAGCGTGCACTAATGTTTCTTTGGCTTCTTCATATATGTGCAGATATGACGTGGTATGTCGTGTACAAGGGCAAGGTTCCCGAAGTCTACAACGACTGGGAGGAGTGTCGAAGACAGGTTCACCGTTTTAGCGGTAACAGCTACAAAGGCTACACCACTAGAGCGGAGGCCGAAGACAGATACGCACGCTATCTGGCAGGAGAGAGGACGGAGCGGAGGAGGAACCGGATGAAGACCACTTTCATCGGGACGGTGCTAGTACTGACTCTAGCTCTCTTCTATGTGATGGTAGTTTAGAACGATGATCGATCTTGTGTAACCACTAGCTCATTTGTGACTTGTAACACCGTAACTTGCATTGTAACCTCTCGTAACTTCTCTAATGTGAATGCTTGTGAATCATGTGGGGCTAATGTGAAGAACTATGTATGGATAAGCTGTGTTGTTGTTTATATGTTGTTATATATCCTGTATTGTGCTATTGTACTGTCATATACAACCTGTATAAATACCTGCCAGGATACAAAAAAAAATCGAAATAATAGCAGTGGCGCACTAGTGGACCATCTGTGGCGCACTGCCACTTAGTAGCAGTGGCGCACTGCTCTGGATCCAGTGGCGCACTACCCTATGATCCTCTCCTAGACTAGCAGTGGCGCACGAGGATAAGCAGCAGTGGCGCATGTCCTGGAGATGGCAGTGGCGCACGTCCACACGCAGCAGTGGGCACCTCCTAGCTGGAACAGTGGCCCACGCAAGACGGTAACAGTGGCGCACCTCGTCTACACAGTGGTGGCGCACTGCCTCTGACCAACAGTGGCGCACCACTTTGGAGTAATAGTGGCGCACTGCAGGACATGTCAATGGCGCACCAGGCAGTGCGCCACAGGTATCCAGGCTAGTAGTGGCGCACCCCTAGTGCGCCACTACTAGGAGTTAGCAGTGGCGTGATAACAGTGGCGCACTAGTGGTGCGCCACTGAAGGCTGAAAGTGGTGCGCCACTGAATGCCTTTTTCCTAGTAGTGAGGCGGAAAAATCCAGCTCTGCGGTTTTAGTCGGAAAACATACACGATCTAAAAATGAACAAGTAAAGGAGGTAAAAGACTCAGAGAGTGAACGACAAGCTTTATTTCATTGATCATGTATAACTATTACAGAGTTTGTAACTCGGAAAATTATGCTAAGTGTAGAAAGGACGTAGCTGTGCAATGTTCCAAGGGCGATCTGTCTCGTCGTAGATGTCATCCGGATCCTCACGCTTGCGTTTCCGGTACCCAATTAGCGGTGTCTGTCCTTCAGCTCCCGGAAATCAACAAGGTAGTATGACCTGTTATGAAGCACTTTGCTAACGACAAAGGGTCCTTCCCACGGAGATTTCAGCTTATGGTCTTTCACCTGCCGAAGGCGGAGGACCAGGTCTCCTGCCATGAAAGAGCGGTTCCGAACTCGACGACTGTGATAGCGTCGGAGCTTTTGCTGATAAATGGCGGAGCGCTGGTCAGCTAAGTTCCGAGCTTCTTCGATCAGGTCCACAGATAGCTGTCTGGCCTCGTCAGCTGTTTCTTCATCATAGGCGGAAACTCGCGGTGAATCGTGGATGATGTCTGAGGGAAGCACGGCTTCGGATCCGTATACCAGGAAGAAAGGGGTAAATCCCGTTGATCCGTTAGGGGTAGTTCGTAAACTCCACAAGACAGCTTCCAACTCGTCAGCCCAAGCTCCAGCTGCTCGTCGCAGCAGTTCTTCAAGGCGTGGCTTAATTCCTGATAATATGAGGCCGTTAGCCCTTTCAACTTGACCACTGGATTGTGGGTGAGCCACAGATGCAAGGTCCAGTCGAATCCCTACTGTCTCGCAGTAATCCTTCAATTCTCCCTGTGCGAAGTTTGTGCCATTATCTGTGATTATGCTATGTGGGATGCCGAATCTCATCACGAGGCTGCAGACAAATTTTAGTGATGTAGCACCGCCGGCTTTTCTCACTGGCTTTGCCTCGATCCACTTACTGAACTTGTCAACAGCGACCAAGAGGTATTCAAAACCGCCAGGAGATGATCTTTTTAACTTACCAACCATATCGAGCCCCCAGACCGCAAACGGCCAGGTGATAGGTATGGTCTTCAGCTCTTGGGCTGGAGCGTTTGGTTGAGTAGCGTAACACAGACAACCTCGGCAGGTCTTGACTATTTTGTCAGCATCTTCTTTAGCTGTGAGCCAGTAGAACCCTAGCCGAAAAGCTTTTGCAACGAGTGACCTGGGAGTGGCATGATGCCCGCAATCCCCTGCATGGATCTCTCTGAGGATTTCAATGCCATCTTGATTGGAGACGCATTTGAGAAATACCCCTGTTGCACTTCGTTTGTAGAGCTGTCCATCAACAATTGTGTAGGATCTTGCTCGTCTGATGATCTATCGTGCGAGGACCTCGTCCTCTGGCAACTTCTAATCAATGAGGTAGTCCAGGAAAGGCTGTGTCCAAGCCGGAATGATAGCCATCACTTCTCTAGCCGGAGGGACTGCCACCTCTGGATTTTCCGGGTTAGCGCCCTTCACCGAGGGTATCCGTAGATGCTCCAGGAAAATACCAGGCGGAATTGGCTTCCTGCCGGATCCGAGCTTGGATAGCATATCTGCCGCTGTGTTGTCGTCTCGCCTGACGTACTTGACTTTGTATCCGAGGAAATATTTGGCAATCTCGTCAACTTCGTCTCTGTAAGCCACCATGACGGAGTTTCTAGCGTTCCAGGTTCCGTCTACTTGCTGTGCCACCAGGTCTGAATCTCCGCAACATATTATGTGCTTGATCCCTATCTCCTTGGAAATGCGCAATCCGTGTAGTAGAGCCTCGTATTCCGCCATATTGTTTGTAGATTCGAAGTGGATCTGCAGAACGTACTGCAGTTCTTCTCCGGTAGGGGACTTCAGGGTGACTCCGGCTCCTTAGCCTTGATGCTGCTTGGATCCATCGAAGTGCATAGCCCATGTCTCTGGTTCCGGCTTCAAATTCACATCCGGAGCCTCTGTCCAATCTGCGACGAAATCTGCCAAGACCTGGGATTTGACCGCGGTCCTGGCTTTATAGTTGATGTCGAAGGCGGATAATTCAATGCCCCATTTTGCTGTGCGTCCTGTTGCGTCAGCGTTGTTGAGAATCGTTGCCAGCGGAGCTTTGCTCACAACTGTTACTGGATGCTCCTAGAAGTAGTGTCTTAGCTTCCTGCTAACTAAGAATACTCCATAGGCTAGCTTCTGAAAGTGAGGGTAGCGTTGTTTGGACTCCGTAAGGACTTGGCTAATATAGTAGACTGGCCTTTGGACTCCATACTCATGACCTTCTTCCTGTCGCTCCACGACGATGACGAGGCTGATGACTTCGTCGGTGGCTGCCGGGTAAAGGAGCATAGGCTCGACTCTCCTGGAGCTGCTAGGATAGGTGGGGAGGTGAGTATTTCCTTCAACCCTTGAAGTGCTGCGTCTGCTGCCTCATCCCAGACAAATTTGTCTGTTTTCTTTAATAGCTTGTACAGGGGTAGCGCCTTCTCGCCAAGACGGCTGACGAACCTGCTGATTGCTGCGACGCAACCAGTTAGTCATTGCACATCTTTGAGACAAGTTGGCCTTTTGATGCACAGGATTGCCTTGATTTTCTCTGGGTTTACTTCGATGCCCCTATTAGAGACAAAGAAGCCAAGGAGTTTTCCAGCTGGTACGCCAAAAACGCACTTTAGCGGATTCAACATCATCTTGTACTGTCGGAGATTCTCGAAGGTTTCAGTGAGGTCGCTGATCAAGTCGGATCCTTTCCGAGTCATGACCGCGATGTCGTCGACGTAGGTGTGTACGTTCCGGCCAATTTGGTCCTTCAAGCACCGCTGCATCGTACGTTGGTAGGTGGCACCTGCGTTTTTCAAGCCAAAAGGCATAGTAACATAGCAGTAAGTGCCAAATGGGGTGATGAATGAGGTCGCCTTTTGGTCGGACTCCTTCATCCGGATCTGGTGATACCCGGAATACGCATCACGAAAACATAGAAGTTCCGCCCCTGCCGTCGAATCAATGACTTGGTCAATGCGCAGCAGGGGAAACGGATCTTTCGGGCAATGTTTGTTCAAGCCAGAGTAATCGATGCACATTCTTAGTATATCAGAATTCTTTTTGGGTACAAGGACGGGATTTGCGACCCAATCAGTGTGGATAACTTCTATTACAAAACCTGCCTCTAGTAACTTTGCTAATTCCATTCCTATGGCACGGCGCTTCTTATCTCCAAAGCGTCGCATAGCTTGCTTCACCGGTTTAGCCCCCGGGTTTATGTTGAGGTAGTGCTCGGTGAGTTCCCTTGGTACTCCGGACATGTCAGAAGGCTGCCACGCGAAGATATCCATGTTAGCACGGAGGAAATCGACGAGCGCGTCTTCCTATTTGGGGTCCATGTTGGCTCCGACTGAGACCTGTTTGGAATCGTCGCCTTCCTTGAAGCTGACTTTCTTGGTCTCTATCGCGGCCTTGAAGGAGTTTTTGTGCTCGGAGATCTGCTTCTTGATGGTCTGCATTTCAGTCGGATCCACCGCGGCTCTGTAGCCTTTCAGCTCCTCTCCAGATATCACAGACTCTGCGAAGGCGGCTTCTCCTAACTCGCACTCATGAGCCTTTTTGTAGTCTCCGGATACGGTAATCATACCATTAGGACCCGGAATCTTGAGCTTGTTGTAGATGTAGCACGCCCTTGCGTGAAACTTGTGGTAGGTGGGCCTGCCGAAGATGACGTGGTAGGAGCTCTTGAAGGGCACAACTTCAAACGTGATCTTCTCTTCGCGGAAATTGTGAACATCGCCGAAGGCCACGGGAAGTGTGATGCTGCCGAGGGAATTCGCCTTTTTACCCGGAACTACGCCATGAAACTCAGTGTTGCTGTGTTTGAGCTATTCCTTGGTGAGGTTCATCCGCTCTAGAGTCACCAGGTACATGATGTTCAAGCTGGCTTCGCTATCCATGATGCACTTGGAGAAGTCATACCCGTCTATGCGGGGACTTACAACCAAGGCGTAGCACTCCTTTGGCACAATGGTAGGGTGATCCTCCCTGTCAAAGGTGCATGGAACTTCCGACCACCTGACATACTGCGGCACAGCCGGAACTGTGGTGTTCAGGATCCGGATAGCTGACTTGGTAGCGCGGACTGTTGGGGTTCCGAGGAAGGTGTGGTACGCGCCCACACTCTTTTTCTCGAATGGGTTGGATTTACCTACGGACCCTGCCTTGGGATCCGGCGAGTTATCATCCTCGTCCATCGCCTCGGAACTATCCTCCTCTTTGTCCTTGTTCTTGCCCTTGCCTCCTTTGCCGCGTGGGCGGTGCTTCCGGGCTCGCTTGTATCCTGCTTCTGGGTCGTTTTTCAAATCATTGACCCACTTGCAGTTGCGGTTGGTGTGAGTGGACTTCCCCGTAGCCGGATCCAGGTGGGCCAGGCAGGGCATGTCTCTGTACTCCTCGTAGGTTTGCGGGGCGCGGGATCCGGCAGCTGTGACCTCAGTGCCATGCTGCTGGCCCCTGCCGGCTCCGCCTCCACGGCCGCGTCCTCTTCCGCCTCCTGGACCTCCGCGTTGGAATGCCATGGCGACCATCTCGGATCCGCCACTCTTCTGGTCATCAGCGGGGTTCTTCCGCTTGTGGCCGCTGCTGTTACCGTTATCACGGTTCTTCTTTTGTTGGTGTAGGGGGATTGCTGTAGCTCCGAGATCTCCGCCTGCGTCATCATCGGCGGCAGTATGATCACTGGCAATGGAGATCATGTCATCCAAAGTCAGTTTATTTGCGTTAGCCAAACAAGTGAGCTTATGCCTCAGCAATCCTCCTCTCTGCAGTCCACCAATAAGGGCATACATCGCGGTGGTGTGGTCTACATTTTCGCATTCGTTCCTGCATGCCAACCATCGTGTGAGGAAGTGTCTTGAGGATTCTCCCTTCTTCTGAATACATGCTTGTAAGTCGCTTGCTGTGGCAGGTCTTTTGTAGGTGCCCCTGAAGTGTTTCTCGAAGGCAGTCTTGAGGTCAAACCAGCAAAAGATGGAGTTCTTCTCGAGGTCGCTGAGCTAGATCCGGGCTAGACCTACAAGGTACAGCTGAAGCATGCGGCAGGCGATATTAGGGGTTCCTCCGACGAAGGTTACTGCATTGTAGTAATCCTCTATCCAGGTATCCGGCCTTTCGGTGCCATCATAATGTTTCAGGTTTCCGGGTAGCTTGAGGTTCATCCTTGGCTTTGGTTCCTCTCGAATCATCCTGCCGAAGCACTTCGGACCGATGTAGTCAGTTCTGTATTCGTTGAGGCGGTCCCGCGCGTCACGCGAGCCGTGGCGAGGAGATTGTGAGCGAGAGCGGGATCTCCGGCCACCGCCTCCGCCTCCACCTCCGCCGCCACCGCTAGGTGGTGGTGAGGGAGACCTGCGAGGGGGCCGGTCCGACTTTTTGCTTCCGCCATCAGATTCTCCTCGCCCCTCCCGATGATGGCTCCGGCTTCTGTGGCTGCCTTCACCTTGGCGCTGGCTGCCATGGCCGTTCCGGCTCCGGCAAGGCTCCGGGTCGCGTTCTTCGTTCCGACTCCTCCTAGGCTCGGGCTCACGATCATTGTTCTGGCTCCGGCGGGGTTCCGGCGTGCGCTCCCTGTTCCTGTTTCTTGAGGGCAGCACGTTGTCGCGGATGATGATTCCGCCAGGCCCATGGGGCCTGGTGTTTTCGGCTGGACTACGGCGGCGAGGGGGACGCGGATATCCGTTAGGCGGAGGAGAGGGGTTACGGTACTTGTCCCTTCCGGAGTACATTGCATCCTTTCCCTTTCTTGGATCTGATGGAGGCGTCTTTGATGGTACGGGGATTGGATTTGGGTGTTCTCTGGCTTTCCTTCTGCGTTCCGAGGATCCGATTCGCGATTCGTCATCTCGATGGCGATTGTCGTAGGCGTCCTTCTGCGCAGTGGAGACGCAATGCTCTGGGTTAGATTCCAGTTTGCGCGAAGTGTCTGCCTTGCTCTGCTACCTCATTGCTGAAGCGACGAGTGTGCGGACGTAGTCGATGTCGATCTCCTCGTCCTTTTTCTTCAAGATCTCCGCAGCCTTCTTCATATTGTCTTTTGGAGTGGCGAATGGCTGCTGCTCCGTCGAAGTTGCGAAGGTGATCTTACGGGGAGCTATCAACTCTCGCCGGACTCTTTCGACCTCCTGATGAGCTTCAATGATCTTGTCCTCCCAATGCTTCCGAAGTTCCTTGACCTTTGCCAGTCCTTCGTCTACCTCCTGCTCGCGCTGGATGAAGTCTTCCACAAAAACTGCGGCGTGCTTCCTTTCATCAAGCATTGCAGCTGCGGTGTCGGCGAACTTCTTGGCTGTGGCCAGCATCTCCAGTCTCTTAGCTTCTAGTGCTTCTACGTCTTCGGGAGTGATGGGTTTGTTAAGAATATCCGAGTGATAGATTGCATCCATGCCTGCTTGTGCAACCATCTCCTCAGGCGACAGGAGGTCCTCGGAGGACGGATCCTTACGAGGGTGTTCCCGCGACATTGGAGATCCTTGACGGGGTGACTGGGGGTCGGATTGGGTGTTTGCATCTTCTGATTTAGATTGTCCTAGCGCCGCCAAAGTCGCAAGTACCTACTTAGGCTGGGCGGATTCAACTTCAGGCTGATCACCGTATCCGTATTCCCCTAGCTTGCGGTTGAACTCTTCAGTGTCCATGGAGGGGGTATCCCCGGAAATTGGGCTTAGGTTCCCCAAAATCGACTCTTCGGCCGGAGTTCCGCTTTCTCCGACAGGCTCGTCCTGATCCGGAGCAGCGTTGTTTTCCGGTGCCTCGTCCTGCTCGGGACCAGCTCCAACTTCTTGAGGGGCGGTTCCGGCGGTATGGGCCAAGAAGTGTACGAAGTGGCACCTCTGCTTTTCTAACACCTGGGAGACCCAGGCGGATCTGCATTGGTCTTCCACCGTTATTTCCTGCTCAGGGGCGGATTGGGTGGTCTTTGAAATTTCCAGATCCAAGGCGGAATCTTCCTTAGGAAGCTCCTGCATCTCAGATCGGATCTTCGCGACTGCGTCCAGCTCAGCGGCGGTCGCGTCTGCGTTACTTACCAGTGGGTTTCCGTCGGAATCGACGGTTTCCCCGATGAAGATGTGTATACCGCCAACTGGGACGATGGAGAGCTTGACGGGGTTTGTCTTAGCCGGAATCCAGCACTCATCCGGAGGGACGAACGGCAGATTTCCGGCGTAAAGGACGCACCCCACAGTGATGGTGTCGTCGTAGCTTCCCATGGCGGAACCCTCCCGGTTCCGGCCTCCAGATGCCGCAGGCCCCACGGTGGGCGCCAACTGTCGTTGCCTAATCGACGATACCTCGGAGGAGGGATCCTCACGAGGGGGAGAAGAAGTAGGGGCCATAGGGCAGAGTGCACACGGGACGGTGGTACACGATTTACCCAGCTTCGGAACACCTGCACGATGACAGGGCCTACTGCTGCTTGTCTGGAATTATCTGGGCCCTTTCGCGATGTTCCAATGAGTTGTGGTTATGCCTCTAGGGCTCCCGGGATCCGGCTTATAAAGGCGCACAGATCTAGGGTTTACATGGAGAGTCCTAGCCGGATACAGGTTGCCTAACTACGGTACAATGTCTTGCCGTGCACGTTAAGGATCTGCCTTCCTATCTACGTCGTACCGGATCCGGGTTCCTTAATGGCCTTCATGGATCCGGGTTCCTCCTCAAGGTCGGTCGGATCCGGCTCCCTTTGCCTGGGCCGGACTTCATCCATCAGGATCAACAGCAACTGGGCCGCCCGATGGGCCACATGCCACATCACCATCTATGGGCCACCCGGGCTTGCCGGATCTATGCACTGTCGATGTTACACCCATGAAGTGTACCCACAACAATCGGTACAGCCTCAGCCAAACCGGCAACAGCATCAGCAAGTCAACCAGGTGGGAGAAGGCAATGGCCAACCACCTCCACCGGCACCTATGGGCCAGAATGTTTACCATGATCCAGATATGTGTTGTGTTGTGTTCGTCACTGAGCCAACCGACAGACAAAGCCTGCATCGCCGTTCCATGGAAGTGAACGCTGTGATGCCGGCAGTACCAAAATACATACTGTGGTCGGATCAGGAAATCTCTTGGTCTTTCAAGGATCACCCAAAGATAATGCCTAATCTGGGCGGTTATGCTCTCACTACTAGGAAAAAGCCTATAGGTGGAGGCAAGTGGTGCCAGCGCACCACCTAGGACGTGCGCCGGTGGAAACAGTTGCCGGCGCACCACTTTGCAGCCGCGCTGGCGATGCAGCACTACTGCCGGCGCAGCACCGGAAAAGACGCGCCGGGGAAATATCCTGGCATGGCCGCGGCCTATTCGGGCCTGGCCCAAGAATCATTGCCGGCGCACCAGCCCAGGGGTGCGCCAGCGGAAAATTCGCTATTGCCAGCGCACCCCTGGGCTGGTGCGCCGGCAATGATTCTTGGGCCTGGCCCGGGGGTGATATAGCCGAAAGGGCTATGTCGCTGCCGGCGCACCCATGCCACTGGTGCGCCGGCGGTAACCTGGGCGGTTATTTCTGCTCAACAACCACTCCCCCACTACTACCACTCCACTCCTCCACACAAACCCGACCCTTCTCCCAACCCAGCTCATTTTTGCCCATTTCTATCCCCAATTTCACCAATTTCACCAAACAAAATCATATTTTTTGAGCAAATCTTCCCTTCCTACATGCATCTCCCACATCCCCCTATGTAGATGTAGATCTACTATCCCGCATTGACCGCTCAATCTAGATCTAGATCTAGAAAGTCGGCTTCCATACGCCGTGTTCGCGGCGCGACGTCTCGATCTCGTTGACGAATATATCAAACAAATAGGTGATTAATGAACAAATTGAGGAATGAAATCGACGTATGTTGGACATTTGAAGCAAAGCTCTCGTATGTGGCATATATATTTATATATGTTGTGTTTGTGTTTGTGCTTGTGTGTGTTGGCGTTGAAAATGAGTTGCCAACGTTGCGCCGAAATGTTGATTCTTTAAGTTTCCGTTTCGGCACATTTCTGGCGCTCCTATGTCCTACCGTGTAGGAAGGTCATGCCGAAATTTTCCGTGAAAACTACCGACGGATGGATGGTTCTAATCAATTATATAATCTTACCATGCAGGCGATAATGGTTATCGAGATGAGTGAAAGCATCGTGATGAGACACGCGATCATCGACATGTATGAAAATAACCGCACGGAGGTATTGTGTCCGTGCCGGAGATGCAAACGAGGGAAATGGTTTGACCCGTATTCAGGAAAATTGCAGGGGCACCTGCTCACTAATGGTTTCATGCATGGACACACTCAATGGATGAGTGATGATGGCGCGGAGGTCAATGGGGCGACGGCAGCAGGTGGTAATAATGGCCGGCTTGAAGGAGGGCATCATGATATTGATGACGATGAAGAGTTTGTCGCACAGGACGATAACCTTGACGACGACAATAACCTTGACGACGACGAAGAGGTGCCGCAAGCTTCAGTCGTGCGGGACCCTCATCTTCAAGATCTGCTTCTCGAAAAGACAAAAGGCGCCAAGCGTAAATCAAAGCTTGAGCAACTCGAGATAGACTCGAATACTCTGTTGTACGACTCAGGTCGCGGGTTGGGGGAGTCTCGCTTGAGAGTAGCTCTCGATGTGCTGCAGATGAAGGCCAAACACGGATGGACGGACACAAGCGTCGATGACATCCTGGAATACGTGAAAGATCTCCTTCCTGCCGGGAACACGTGTCCTGGTAGTCTAGCCGAGGCCAAGAGAATCACGTGCCCTCTCGACTTACCCCACAAAAAGTCTCACGCCTGCATCAACGACTGTATCATGTATCGCAAGGAGCACATGGACAAGACCAAATGTCCTGTGTGTGAAGCTGAACGGTACAAGAAAGGGAAGAAGAAAGCTCCTCGGAAAGTTGTGTGGTACTTCCCGCTCGCCCCCGGCTTCAACGGTTCTACGCGGACCGCAAGGAAGCAAAGCTCATGCGGCCGGCACGCGAAAGAAAGGAGGCGAGTGTTGAATGATGAAGAGCGGATTGCGCACCCAGTGCTGACACACCCTTCGGATGCAAGCCAGTGGAAAGCATTAGACAATGAATTCGGAAGTTTTGGGGCAGATCCCAGAAACATCAGGTTGGGTGCGAGCACGGACGGATTCAATCTGTTCGGAAACCAGAGCAAAAGGATTAAGAAGCCAGACTATTATTGTCCCCCCTCCTGCTTCACTTTTAGTCCGGCCGAGGTCGATCAATTTTTCAATTGCCTTCTAGGAGTCAGAGTGCCCTTCGGTTACTCCGGGCTAATAAGCATATACATGGACCCCAAGAAACAAAACTTCAGCGGCATGAAGTCTCATGACTCGTCACGTGATGATGACGCAGATTCTTCCGGTTGCAATCCGAGGTATAATGGATGACCATGTCCGTGCAACGCTGGATCGGGCTCGTAACTTCTTCGACGTCATAACTCGGAAGTCGATAAGCGTGAAGAAACTCGCAAGGCTCCAGGAAGAGATCGTGGTGATCCTATGTGAGATGGAGATGTACTTCCCGCCTGCATTCTTTGAAATGATGGTCCATCTGTTGATCCATATCATGGATGATATCGTCAGTATAGGGCCAGCATTCTTACACAACATGATGCCGTTTGAAAGAATGAATGGGGTCATTAAAGGATACGTTCGTAACAGGTCACATCCGGATGGAAGCATCGTCCAGGGCTGGCTCACCGAAGAGTGCATCTCTTTCTGCACGAATTATCTAGACATCGAGGACCCTGTTGGTTTGCCTCAAAACAAGCACGTCCGCAGGTTCGAGGGAGTAGGCCACAAAAAATGGAAGGAAGGAACTGCACGTGCACATGTCTGGTCAGACTTCCGACTTTGACAGGGCCAACTTAGTAGCGCTACAACACATTGACTTGATCGATCCTTGGTTGAAAGAGCACAAAACCATGATAGAGAACAGTGGCAAGCCGATGATGACGGAAGCAGAAATATACGAGAGAGCACAACTCCTCTTTCGCGCGCTGGTTCAAAGACCACATTGATGCTAATCCCCCACCAATGGATTCTGACAAGGATAAACTAGTATTGGCCGTGTCACATGGCCCCGCGCCCAACATCATGACTTACCAATCGTACGATATCAACGGGTACACATTCTACACGGAATAAAAAGACAAGAACGAGTGTTTACCGAACTCGGGGGTAACGATGGATTCCTGGACGGGTGACGTAAAGACTAGATACTACGGAAGAATCGAGGAAATGCGGGAGCTTAGCTACGGCTCGGGGAGAAAGTGCCGATGTTCCGTATCGGATGGGCTAAGAGCGTCACAAAAGAAGACCGGTATTTCACCACCATGTTTCTACCCGAAGCCAACAAATCAAAGTCCACGAACGCCACCGCGCGGAATGAGCCATGGGTATCGGCGAACACGTGCACCAATGCTTCTTCATAACCGACCCATCCAGGCCTAGCCGTGTTATCGTGAGGAGAGGCAAGAGGACCATCGTCGGAATGGATGGAGTCGCCAACGAGGAAGACTTCGAAGGACAAGTCGGAGACCCAATGATGGAAGAATCCGAGGACGAAGACACAACATACACCACAAGAAGAAGCAGGACCACGCTATCGAGGTCAGGTTGACCCTTCAAAAGAAGAAGTCACGACACGGGGCTAAATTATTCAACGACGAGCAAGAAAAGCAAGAAGAAAGCGAAACACTCTTCTCAATCGATGATGTAAAACTTTATTTGCAATCTATAACTCATATTTTGTGTAATTCATAACTACTCATATGGTCATGGCCAATATTTTATGTATGACTAATATTAATTGTGTTGGTCAATATTTTATGCATGCATGTATATATAACTCATATCTTCATGTTTTTACATAACTCATGCATATTGCTTTGTTATTATCTTAAAAAGATAAGAACATAAATATAATAGAAAAAGCCAGAAAATAATAGAAACATAAAAGAAATAGAAAAGAAATAAAGAAAAACAAAAGAGAGTGGGAATTGCATGATTTGGCCAAGTCCCAGGTATACCCGGGTTGACGTTTACCGGGTTGAAGTGGATCGTGCGTTACCGGGCTATGAGGATTTGTTTCCTCCTAATCAACCGCATGGTGCCGATGACGATAGCCCGTTGAATCTGGCCTCACTGAAGGGTTGGGTACTGCTATGGCCGAAGACCCTAATTCGGATCAACACCTACTCGGGGTCGACGGCAAGCAAAGACAAGCACCTTGCGGCGCCACATGTCAGCGTCCCTCCACGACAGCCAGCGGCGCCCGTGGTCATCGCCCCACCAGAATGGCCAGCTGCGCCAGAGGTCAGCGCCCCACCACAACAGCCAACTGCGCCAGAGGCCGAGGAATACGAACGTGACAACTTCCAATGGGATATTCCTACGTCTTCGCAAGTTGTCCATGAGGATGCGCCGGCCTTGAAATATGTGTGCTCCAAGAAGCTGTTCGATTCTCAAGAAACGGCTGAGGAGGAAAATCCTGAGGAGGTCGCCACCGCCGCCATCAAAAATATGTTGAGCCCAAACACACTCCGTGCTACGGCCACTACGGCGATGGAGGGTCCATCAGTACAACCCAAGAATAGGAAGAGGCAAAATAAGAAGGACGCCCAAGACAAGGCGGCGGCGGCCAAATCCAAGGACAAGGTCCCACTCCTTGACAAGTTGCCAAACAATTGGCGACCTCCGCATCACTTGGGTCAACCGATGCTGCCGGAGCATGTCGTGAAGAAACTCACCCCGGATATGAGGAGCTTGCATGAGTCTGTCTTGCATGTGGAGAACCTTCTTCTCAAATCAAAAGATCCTGGTTACCCTCTCTTGGTGGCGAAGGTGCCAACTAGCATGAACTTCGTCGAGAAGTACCCCGCGGACTTGTGCTTCATCCGGTTCAACGACATCTTCAGCATCTATCGCATGCAAGCGCTCCACTTTAGTGTGGTTCGCCTAGTTGCTCTTAGCTTGTCTGCCCCAGTTGTTAAGGAGGAGACGCCGACCATCGCGATAATGGACCCCTTCTATATGCGGGAGAGCATCATCCGCAACGCCGGGGATCGGGCGATTGCCACCCGGCAGGTCGAGGATTTCATGCTCGGCGAACATTAAAAGGGCGCCATTCTCATCCCTTACTTCCCCGAGTAAGTAATCACTCGCTAGTCCCCCATTACCATTCTATCCTATATCTCCATTTGCATTTCCAAAGGTTAATCCGTGTGTTTTCCGCGAGAGACAAGTTCCGCACCCTCATCGTCGTGCACCCGCAACACTCGCATGCGATCTATCTCGACTCGGGTAGGGACCACAAGAAAGACTACACCCACATCATGGCCCTTCTCAATGATGCTCTCACCAGCTTCGCCAACAAGGCAGGCCCCCTCAAAGTAGAGAGGAAATCCCGAGGAGGCTTGGTCTTAACCCACACAACCAACTTCCCCTGCCTCAGGCAGTCGACGCCCGACAATGGGATGGACGCGTGGTACACCATCCTTCGGATGCGGGAGTACATAAAGTACGCAGATGACATGTTGCTGCCGAGAGAATCTCGGAAACAGGTTTGCAAACATGGCGGATGTCCCCGATAGAGAGATTAGAAAGAACCGGGGTCGCATCCGGCGGTTCATTTGCACGATAATCCTGCAGGATGTCAACAATAGGTCTGGCGAGTTCTTCTACGGCTACGGTCTACCACCTAATGATGAGATAGAACTCCGCTTGGAGATGTCGCGTGATGAGAGGCCGTTCAACTCGCTTGAGGGCTGCCGTCCATTCCCCCCTAGGCGTACAACCTCGATCCTACGACGGGAACACTTGCTAAAGCTTGAACGATATGTCCTTGAACTTCCGTACTGTAATAATTACTATATATTCCCATAGAATCGACTAGTTGCTTTTATTTAGTTGTATGAATGTGCATGTGAACATATGTCTATAGTTTCATTTACTTTGCTATATATTTCAAGATTATGGCGTACATAGCTTAATAATTATTTGCATTTACTCGACCACTACTTGCCTCGTATTTGGAGTTCGCCGATGATTAGAATGTTCGGTCACTCGTACACTCGTGGGTGGAGCCAGTGAGCCTTGGTGCGACGGCCACAAGTATCAATCTATTGTGCATCCTACCTAGCCTCACTGACTCCATCCCTGGATGTTAATATTTGTTTCGACCGACAAAGTATGAGGCACGCTATTTAATTCGTACTACTTGTCTTCTATTTGAGTTCGCACTTCTTAATTGCATTGGCCGATGATTAAAATGTTCGGTCACTTGTACACTCCGGGGTGGGGCCGGTGAGGCTTGGTGTGATGGCCACAAATATCAATCTATTGTGCATCCTACCTAGCCTCACCGACCCCATCCCTGTATGTTATTATTTATTTCGACCAACAAAGTATGAGGCACATGCTATTTAGTTCATACTACTTGTCTCTTATTTGAGTTGGCACTTGTTCATTGCATTGTTACTAACGTTTTACTTGTCTTGTGAATGGAGATGCCGACGACATATGTCGTGTACAAGGGGAGGGTTCCTGGAGTCTACGACGACTGGGAGGACTGTCGGAGACAGGTGCACCGTTTCAGCGGCAATAGCTACAAGGGATACCCCACTAGGGTGGAGGCGGAAGGAAGATACGCCCGTTATCTAGCGGGAGAGATGAGGGACATGAGGAGGAACCGGATGAAGACCATGGCCTTCGTGATGATGGTCATCATGACCATGTTGGTCATGTTCTATGTGATTGTAGTTTAGGTTAGGACCTACATTGTGAGGTGTATGACGATACTTGTGACGACTATGTACCAAGACTTCTAACTTTGTGAAACTTCCTCGTTCGGTGTTGCATATGCACATGTGTTGTATGAATCAACATTCCGAAACGAGACTTGCGTATTTGTGTATTGATACTGAAATGAAACTTGGCTCTCTATGTGCTTCTCATATTGCATGTAATGTTGTATAAATATGAACTGCGTTGTAAATATATACTGCTGTCAAATATGTATTGTAATATGCTGGAAAAAAGCTGAAAAAAGAATTTTCGAATTTATTGCCGGCGCACCTAAATGACCTACTGCCGGCGCACGTGGCATGCGCCAGTGCTGGAAGCACTACTGCCGGCGCAGCTGATGGTGCGCCGGTGAAACTTGTCCTTTGCCGGCGAAGCTTTGATGGCGCGCCGGCAGTATCCATCTATCGCCGGCGCACTGCCTGGTGCGCCGGCAGTGGCCATTTATCACCGGCGCGTTCGCACCGGCGGGCTCGTGGTGCGCCGGCAATGGGCCTTTTAGGTTCGCCGGCGGTAGGCCTTTTCCTTGTAGTGTCTTGTGGTAGACCCAATCATGCATGGGCCAAACGCTCGAGTCAAGTTCAGCAAGGTGCTGATAGACAATGGAAGTAGCATAAACATCATGTACATGAACACCATGCATACGTTGGGCATAACAGAAAACATGCTGCAACCAACTCGCACAACATTCCACGGAATCGTTCTGGGATTGTCTTGCGCGCCAGTGGGAAAAGTCCGGGTGGATGTATCGTTCGGAGGGCGTGACAATTGCCGGGTGGAAAACGTTGAGTTCGAGGTGGTGGACCTAGATAGTCCCTACCATGCATTGCTGGGGAGACCGGCATTGGCAGCATTCATGGCCTCAACACACACGGCTTATCTCAAGATGAAGATGCCGGCACCTCGAGGACCCTTAACTGTGGTGGGAAACTACAAAGTCTCACTGGAAACCGCTCGACCGGATCAAACCCGGCGAGAATCGCTGGTAATTGCAGAGGAAAAGAGGAGGATGCAAACTGCGGTTGCGCTGGCTCAGTCCTCACAGCTGAGCTTAGCGGCAATGAGTGCAAACTTGGGCACACCGGCATTCAAGCCGACGAAAGAAACAAAGGACATTGTGCTGGACCCGGCTTACCCTGAGCGCATCGTTCGTATCGGTGCCGGCATGAGTGAGGCATAGGAAAGCGCGCTCGTTAGCTTCCTCCGTGAGAATCGGAATATCTTTGCCTGGTCTACTGATGACTTGGTAGGTGTTCCGAGGGAGCTGGCTGAGCACTCTTTAAATGTCCGGAAGGATGCTAAGCCGGTAAGGCAGCCGCTGCGCCGGTTTGCTCAAGACAGGTGAAAGATCATTGGAGAAGAGGTGACAAAGTTGCTGGTTGCCGGTTTCATCGTGGAAGTGCTGCATACTGAGTGGCTAGCCAATCCGGTGCTGGTCGAAAAGAAGAAAGAAGAGAACCTGGAAGCAAAAGCTCCGAAGGTGTGGCGCATGTGCATCGACTACACCAACCTGAACAAAGCTTGCCCGAAAGATCCTTTCCCTTTACCCCGGATCGATCAAGTGATTGATTCCACTGCTGGGTGTGAATTGTTGTCTTTCCTAGATGCTTATTCCGGTTTCCACCAAATTCCCTTGAAAAAGGAAGATCAAATAAAAACTGCGTTCATTACCCCGCACGGGGCTTATTGCTATGTCACTATGCCTTTCGGTTTGCGCAACGCTGGTGCAACGTATCAGCGCTGTATGCAAAAATGCTTGTTTGATCAAATTGGAAAAAATGTGCAAGTTTATGTGGATGATGTCGTAGTAAAAACTAAGGTAAAAGAAACCTTAATCGACGACCTCCGGCAAACATTTGATAACTTGAGAAGGTTCCGGATGAAACTCAATCTAGCAAAATGCACCTTCGGTGTTCCCGCCGGCAAACTGCTTGGCTTTCTTGTATCAAGCTGGGGCATTGAGGTTAATCCGGTAAAAATCTGGGCAATCGAAAGAATGACTATACCACGCGATCTCAAGGACGTGCAAAAGTTTACCGGAAGCTTGGCATCGCTAAGCCGGTTCATAAGCAGGTTAGGAGAGAAGGCTCTGCCGCTCTATGCTTTGATGAAAAAATCCGATAAGTTCGGCTGGACCCCTCAGGCAGACACACCGTTCAAAGAGCTAAAAACAATGCTGGCCACAGCGCCTATATTGGCTTCACCTCTAGAAAGAGAGCCTATGCTATTGTACATAGCAGCAACAAACCGGGTTGTGAGTGTGGTGGTCGTGGTTGAAAGAGAAGAGGAAGGAAAACCGTGCAGAGGCCGGTATACTACCTGAGCGAGGTGCTCTCCCTCTCAAAGCAAAACTACCCGCACTTCCAAAAAATGACTTATGGCGTATTCATGGCCGCCACAAAGCTTAAGCATTACTTTGAGGAGCACCCCATGAAAGTGGTAAGTGAGGCACCCATTTCCGATATCATGTGTAACAAAGATGCTAGCGGTAGGATTGCAAAATGGGCAATCCAGATATCACCATACGTACCGGTGTATGAAAGAAGGGATGCCATAAAATCGCAAGCTTTGGCTGATCTCCTAGTTGATTGGGCGGAAATGCAATACAAGCCGCCAGACCAAAAAATAGAATACTGGAAGATGCATTTTGATGGATCCAAACTCAAAGAAGGTCTAGGTGCCGGTGTGGTACTTACTTCACCTAAGGGAGATCACCTCTGGTATGTTTTGCAAGTGAATTTCAGGGCATCCAACAATGTTGCTGAATACAAGGCTTTGATTCATGGGCTTAAGGTCGCAAAAGAAATTGGTGCACACCAGATCATTTGCTACGGAGATTCAGATCTAGTGGTGCAACAATGTTCCGGAGATTGGGACGCAAAAGATGCCAACATGGCCTCATACCGGTTTCACGTGCAAAAGATTGCCGGTTTCTTTGAGGGCTGTGAGTTTCACCATGTGCCACGAGCGGAAAATGAAGCCGCGGATGATTTGTCCAAGCTGGGCTCGTCTAGGCAGGAAATTCCTCCCGGAATAGCCTTGGCACACTTAAGAGTACCATCGATCAAGCCGAGCCCAGAATCGGAATCTATTTTTGTACCGGAATCACATGTTGTACCAATGGATATCGATGAAGGAAACCCGGGGACTGTTCCGGTAAACTCGGGGACTACTGCGTCCGTGCCGGAAGAAGCAATGCTGGCGGATAACATGGAGATAGACGTACTGGTGTTTCTGGTTCGAGGGGCACCATCTTGGGTTAAACCTATTAAGGAATTCCTGATCAACGGCACCTTGCCGGTTGACGAAAATGAGTCCAGAAGAATACAGAGTAGGTCCAAAGCATACACCATCATCAATGGCGAGGTGTACAAGAGAAGTGTTACCGGTGTCCTTCAAAGATGTGTGGAACCGGAAGAGGGAAAAGAAATGCTTCTGGAGATTCACCAAGGGGAGTGTGGGCACCATGCTTCGTCAAGGGCGTTGGTTGCAAAAGTATTCCGGCATGGGTTCTATTGGCCCACTGCTTTGGAAAATGCTGAGGATCTGGTACGAAAATGCAATGGGTGCCAGAGGTACGCTAAGCAAAATCATACCCCAGCATCCGGTTTAAAAACCATACCGCTAACTTGGCTGTTTGCTGTTTGGTGCCTTGACATGGTTGGCCCATTCAAAACTGCAAGGAGCAGCATGACCCACATCTTGGTTATGGTGGACAAATTCACCAAGTGGCTAGAAGTAAAACCTATTGCAAAATGCGATGGGCACACAACGGTGAAGTTCTTAAAAGATGTCATCCTGCGGTACGGGTACCCACATAGTATCATAACTGACAATGGCTCAAACTTTGCCCAAGGTGAGTTCAAGCGATTCTGTGAGGATAACAACATCCGGTTGGATTTGTGCTCAGTGGCACACCCGCAAGGCAATGGCCAAGTGGAAAGAACAAATGCGCTGGTGCTTTCCGGTATAAAACCAAGGCTCATCGAGTCAATCGAAAAGGCACCGAGGTGTTGGCTTGATGAGCTGCCATCAGTACTGTGGAGCATAAGAACGACTCCAAACCGGTCTACCGGATACACTCCATTCTTTATGGTTTACGGAGCAGAAGCGGTCATACCAACCGACATTCTCCATGACTCACCAAGGGTGCAACTCTATACCGAACAAGAGGTAAAAGAGCCCGAGAAAACGATGTGGACTTGCTAGAAGAAGCAAGAGAATTGGCATTGGCAAGAACAGCCATTTACCAGCAAAACCTCCGACGCTATCATAGCCGGAAGGTTAACCCGAGGGTATTCCGGGAAGGAGATTTGGTGCTACGCCTAGTGCAACGCACTGAAGGCCGGCATAAGCTATCACCCCCATGGGAGGGACCTTTCATTGTGAGCAAAGCTCTCCACAATGATGCCTATTACCTAATTGATGCACAGGAATGGAAAGAAGGCAAGGCGGACAGATCCGAAGATGAGACCAAGCGTCCGTGGAACATAGCTCTGTTGCGTCCTTTCTACTCATGAAGTTGTGGTGTAAGAAGTTCCTTTTTGTACCTTATTTGCTATGAATAAAAGATATCGGGACCTCGAATGAATCTCGGGGACTACCCCTACTAAAATTGCATGCAATATGTTTATTTTTTCAGTTTACCGGTTGCTTGTTGAACATTTTTTCTTTCCGGTTTAGTAACGTGCTAAAACCTACCGGAGTCTTCGACTCTGCTGCTGTCTGCAACCCGGCTTCATGGCAAGCAAGATAAACCAGTAGGAATTAAGCACGTGAACTACGAAAAGAGATAGTGGGAACGAACAATCCGGAAAGATTTAACTAACCCCGGCTAAACCGGTTTTTTGTGAAAATTTCGAGTTGTTTCTAAGTTCAAGAAAGTGCTTGCTTGGCAAAAGAACTTTGTGCCTCATACGCCAAAACACCCAAAAGAGGTAGGCAGAGCCAAAGTAAAAGAGCCAAGTGTGCATCGGATTGGATGCAAAAACGATTCCGGAATCTTTGCAGTACAGGATCAAAGCAAACAATAAGCAAAATGCTTAGTCGATAGACAAACATAACTTAATAACCTACCGGTAAAACCTACCGGCAGATAATATGGTAGCATAGCCAAAAGAACGGCTAAGTGTTATATTACATCATAACCCCCGGCATACCGGGGTGAAATTTAATAAGCATTGTCTTTAAGTCAACAGGACATAGCAAGCGAAAGGCAAGCACATTCAGGCAGCGGGAGCTTCAGGAGGAACATTGCCGGCATCAGGACCTTCCGGAGGCGCATCTTCTCCGACATCCTCATCCTCATCTTCCTCTTCTTCATAGTCACTAAGATAATCAGTGACGCCAGGAGGAGGAGGAATGAAGGTGCGGACTGCCGCATACTCAGCTATCCGGTAGGCACGATCCTTCCGCTTGGCGGTGAGGGCTGGATCCATGTCGGTAGGAGCGTCTTGGCGCGCGGCGACGAAGGCGTCCAGGTCCAAGTCCTCATACCAGGAACAGGAGGTGCGTAGCGCCTCGTCTGCTCCGGCACGGGCCACTGACCAACATGCGGATCCTCCGACCGGCACCTTTCAGGCGTTCGGAGGTGAGCGTCAGGTTAGCCGGCACCTCCTCCTCAGGCCACAGCACCTTGAAGAGCTGGATCGCCACCTCGGGGATGTCGGCAAGGTTCTGGTCCACCGCGTGCATATGCGAGACCCGGGCAGAAAGCGCGACCAGATGGTCATAAGGGTCCCAGGGCGCATCCGGATTCTTGAACGCCTGCGCGATCCGGCGCTCTGCTACCTTCTTCTGCGCGTACGCCTGTGAGTCCGGAAAGAGCCCTGCAAGACAAAGGGAAGAAATAAGGACATGTTACCGGAAGGTATAAGCTTATAAGTAGAAGCCAGAAAAGAGAGAAGAAAAAACTTACGGAGGGCGAGCGCGTCGGTTTGCATGACTAGTAGGTCATACTCCTTCTGCTCTGCCTCTAGGAGGGCGGTCCGGTCTTCGGCCGCTTTCCGCGCCTTGCCTCCCTCCTCAAGCTCTGCCCGCAGCACCGCGGTGGAGTTGACAGAATCATCCAGGGCCTCCTTTAGCTACGCCTCAGCCGCAGCTTTGACATCCTTCAGCTCCTGATCATGCCGGAGCCCGATTTGGATGAGCTCGTCCTTCAGCCCTCTAGTGGTGGCCTTCTGGGCGTCCAGAGCCTTGCGGTGCTCCTCGATAAGCTGCTCCTTTTCATCTAGAATCCGGGAAGGAAATGTTAACAAAGTTATAATGCGTAAAACGCAGAAAGACAAGTTAACCGGAAAAGAGCCATACCTTGAAGGGTGCTGAGCTGGGCCTTGAGGGCCTCAATGGAGGCTTCCGGGATAGCTGTTACGTGAAAAATTTGTAAGAAACGAAAAGGGAAAACCAACCGGTGAAAAGAAGCCGGAGGTGAAAAAGCTTACCTTGGCAGTGGCTGTGGGCCTCAGAAAGATCCCGATGCTAACACAGAAGCTCCTCAAAGAGGCGCTTCCGGGCGTCCGCCGTGCTCTGTTCAAGTAAAAGTGGTTATGAGAAGAAGCCAGTTTCTTTATGTTCTTGACTAAGTTTCGCGCTAAGAGCTACGCTCTCAACACGAAACTCGGGGACTGAGGAGATATACATAATCCGGAAAAGGTGAAACCGGCAAGAGTTGAAGAAATTACAAAAGGTTGGGTGTAAGTTACCACAACGTTGTTGGTGGCATCATGCCACGCGTTGTCGAGCTCCCTCACCGCGCGCCGCAGCCGGATGAAGTGCTGCTCGGTACACCGGGGGCCAGCGGGGTCTACCTCCGGAAGCCGGTCCTTCCCCAATCCGCGAGTAGCCGCGGACACATCCGCTTGATTCCACTTTTCAGCATACTCAAGCAAATAGCCCAGCTCGCGGCCTTCGCGCTTCAGCTCGGTTATCTGGCCCAGCAGGCCAGTGGCCGTTTGTCCGGCTGCAACAGCAGTGCGACCGGCATGCAGCGCCAACTGCTGCGAGCCAGACGAAGGAGTGCTGGAAGCCGCGGCCTTCCCCTTGAAAGGTTCCGGCTTGAGAAGCTTGGTGCTTTCCGGCGGCGGCGTCGGCTTGGCCGCAGCGGGCCCTTGGCTTGGAGATGGCACGGGCTCGGACGCAGAGGGTCCTTGGCTTGGCGGCGGCGTCGGCGTGGGCCCGGTTGGCTCGACGGTGGGAGCTTCCGGCGGAGGCGCAGGCGTAGTCTTGGGCGACGAGGGGGCATCAGGTGCGTCCTGGCCCAGAGTGGAACTTGCCGGCGCGGAAGAGTCCGGCACCGGCTTGGAGGGGGAAGAGTCCGTGGTCTTTTTCTTCTTTCTTTTAGGGACGGGAGGAACCAGAGGTTCCGCCCTCCCGGCAGCTTCAGAGTCGGCGCCGATGTTGCTGGCGCCGGTGTCTTGTGTTTCCGGAGGGGAGACGTGCTCCTCCTCCGCGCGGTGATCTGGAGGTGTAGGGGCCGCGCGCCCCGCACTTGGAGTGCCTCCCAGAGGGGAGGCAGAAGCGTTGCCGGTACCAGAAGGTACCGGGCTTGAGTAAAGAGGAGATGAGGTCCTTGCGGTTCCCTCAGAGCTCTCAGGCCTCGGGCCACTGGCGCTCTTGGAGAGCTTGAGCGCAGGGCTGAGCAAGAAAAAGAGAAAGGGTTGGAAAAAGCAACCGGAAGAAAAAGTTCATGAAACAAAGCAAACAGAGAAACAAAGACATACCCGAAAGCGACCGGCATCTGTTTCTTCTGGTAGCGCTTCCGGCCTACCTCCTTCCCTCCGACAACTTCGGTCCGGGAGCGTTTGGCGGGAGGGTCTTGGCTTGAACCGGCCTCAGGTGCCGGAGACTTGTTCTTCTTGCCCTGGGAGGTGAGCTTCTCCAGGAATTCGCGGCCAACCTCGGCCTGCAGGGGAGCCACATGCTCGTGAACCTGTGGTTGGGTGCTGGCTGAGGGAGCATCTACAGAAAGGAAAATAACAATAAAGCATGAGAAACCGGAAGGGAAAGCTACCTCGAGGATAACGACCTCATCATCCGAACCGGAAGCTTCAGATGAAAATTTACCGGGGCAAGGAGTGTGGGTGCGGCCCATCTTGAGGTCGGTCCAATGGATATAAGGATCGGGGTCGACCTCGTCAAGATCCCGCTTCTGCTTCGGGCCTTGTTTCTCCGCGGCGATGCGAGGAAAGCGCTCTTTGGCCTGAAAAATAATGGAAAGACAGTTAGCCACAACACAAAAGCTACCGGTATAACAACCCGGATTGCACAATCTCTTACTTCAGCAGTTGGAGGGTTGGTGGAGCTGAGAGGCACGAAGCCCCACTCCCAGTCCATTGGCATATCTATTTGACAGATCTTCCTAGCCTTAAGCACTATGTCCTCCTTGCTCAGAGGGAGGCCGGTGATCTTGGTGGGATCACGAGGGCCATACATCTCGATTATCTTATGAGCCCGGCGCTGGAGGGGAAGCACCCGGCGTGAAATGAAGGTGCGGATGATGTCGTTAGAGCTAATGTCCATATCCTTCTTCAGATTTTCCATGAAGCTAATAATCCGGTTGGTTTCGATATGATTAGTCTTCGGATTAAAGCTCCAGTTGGCCTTCGTGGGCACCGCCGGATTGAAAGCCGGTAGGTTGATGAGATCAGCCTCGCCGGTGGTCTTCACATAGAACAAGGTCTCTTGCCATGCCCGGCATGACTCGAGACCGGAGAACTTAAAAAAGGGGCTCCCTTGGCGGGAGCCGATGATGCAAGACCCGCATTGAACGGGGGGTTTGGGCTTAGGAATATCTTTGCCTTGGACCGAGTTGATCCTAAGGCTAAAGAAGCGAGCAAAAGTCTCCTTCGTGGGACGGAGGCCGATGTAGCCCTCCATGAAGGAAACATAACAAGAAAGATAAAAAATGGCGTTGCCAGGAAGGTGGTGAGGCTGGAGTTGGTAGAAATCCAAGAACTCCCGAAAGAAATCGGAAGCGGGAAGGCCGAAGCCGCGCTCAAAGTGAGCAAGAAAAACGACGGACTCACCGGGTTCGAGCACCGATTCGATCTCGTCGCGTGCAAGCCGGCAGGAAACTTCTGCCGGTATCCTCCGGGAACGGTAGAGCCAATCTATCTCATGTTGCGTGACGTCGGAACCTTTCCAGGCTCCGCGGGTGATACCGGACAGATCCACCCCGGAAGCCTGGCCGGAGCTACCGGCTTCTTGACCTCTTCCGGTATCAGACTCCATCCGAGAGATTTCGGCAGAAAGGCTGTCGGAGGTTTCGCTCTCGCGGCTACTCGAAGAGGATTCGGAAGAATACCCCTCGCTAGACATAAGGATTGAACGATGCCGGATTCTACCGAAAAACAGTTTTCCCACGATCTACCCTTGCGCGAAGATCTACGAGTAAGAGGAAAAGCAACAAAAAAGGAAAATAAATACCCCTACCGGCCCAAGATCTAAGGAGCAAAGAAGAAAGAGGCAAATGTGTATTCGGCCTAACCTGAGGCGGCGGAGATGCTTAAGGAGAAGGTCGCCGGAGCAGCAGCGAGCTCGCGAGCGCCGACGGAGGCTAGCGACGGAGAAGCGCGAAACTCGCTGAAGAAATCCCGAAGCGGCGATGGCAAAGGAACGCCAATGGATCCCTCCGCGCCGAAGATCTTCAGCGCAGCGAGAAGAGCGGCGCAGGTTCGTCGGAGCGGGGCTCAGGAGGCGACCGGCGGTGACGAGGTTGCACGAGGCGAAGGGCTCGAAGCGCTGGAGAGTATGCGAGTGCGGGGAAAGAGACAAAGTGGAACCGCGCTCCCTCTTTATAGGAGAAGGAGTTAGTGGGCTGGCAACCGTTGGGCCACGGCGGTTCAGTTCGTGGGCCGCCATGTGGCGCGATGATACACGCGCTGAAAATAGAAAGCCACAGGGAAGCCGCACGGATCCGGAACGGCAGCCAGGATCCGGTGTGGCGCAATGAATACGGGCGCAGAAGCCGAAGGGAGGTGACCCCTGGCACAGGCGCGTCAGAAACAATGCGCATGTCTCTGACAGGCACTGTACCCGAGAAATGCTCGACTTCACCGAGGAGGAGTTTAATGACAAAGACACCGGAAGATAAGACACCGGAAATACTTTGCAAAAAGAAAGGAAGATGTAAGTCCGGCAAAGATGCCGGAAGATCTAAACTGGCAACCTGAAAGATTAAACCGGTACCTTAGAATGTGGGAACCTGGCATGGTCCTTCGGATAAAATCCACCGGACTGTACCAGCTTCGGGGACTAATGTTGGGGGGATGACCCCCGTTATGCCAAAGGCATGCCAAACCGGATGGTTTGAGCCATCAAGATACCGGTTTAATGTTTATTCCGGAGCTCAAAGTTAAGCGTTGGCTGAGTAAGTCGATACCGGTATCCACAAGAGGGGTATACCGGTACGAGCTAAGAAGACACCGGAGGTCTGGTAAGAAGTGCACTGTAGCACGTCGGCAAGACTGGTCAAAGATTCTCTCCAGAGCTAGAGGACAAAGATGAGCTAAGCAAAGTAGCTTTAAACGAAGCCCTGGCGCCAAAGAGGAAGGTGACGCCAAAAGCAACCGAAGGACGTCAGCCTCCCTGATTAAAGAAGACACCGGCGTCACCTGTGATTAAAGTTACTTTGTAAAGTAGTTTGTCTAGTCAAAGATGCCATTAGGGTTTCTTCCCCTGTAAGCCACCCTCTCCCCTATATAAGGAGAGGGGGCACAACCCTTGCGCGGGTACCTGAGATATGAGATGCTTGTAGCCAGAAACTTGTAACCTAATGAGATCAATGAAGAGAAAGATCTAGAGCAGAGTTCTTCCTTGTGTCTCTCTTCTTCTACCTCGGGCCTAGGCCTAGTTCTTGAGGAAAGCACCCGGAAGTTCGTCCAATCTAATTAAAAACCCTCCCCCGAATCCTCTAGCGCCCATTCGGCCCCAACTTAAACCATCCCATGGCATCTGCTCGTTCTCCACGACGACAAAAAGGAAACCAAAGTTGCCGCTGTATGCACAATCTAGTTAGTGCTTTGGGTGATTTAGTTATATCGTTGCTAACCTTACTATGTCAAACAACTAATTTGATTTTACTTGTCATACAATTCTAACAAAAACTACAACATTATTGTGCTGTAGACATTTTAGACATTTTTCTAGGACTGGAGAACGAAACATAAGTAAGCTTTGTTCTAGCTGGCCAAAAATTCCACTAGTAACACGAATAAGTTCCAGCTCAGTTCACTAAAATGAAAATGCAGATTTCTAAAAATGCTGTACACCAGAAATTGTATACTGGCCGGAACACTTAAGCTCTTTTCATCTCGTACATTTGATGTAGGATCTCGTCCATCAGTCCATTCTAAACAAGACAGTCTGCCACACGGCAATGAAGAAGGATATAAACACGAATAAATGGGATGGACATAATTAAGAAGTTAAAAGCTTGAATAAGAGACCGCTTCTGTTGTTATTAGAAGAGGACACCGGGGCAGGAAGAACCATTGCGGACAGGGAAGTTAAGAGCATCTCCAGTCGCGTCTCTCAAAGCGTTCCCCCAAACCGATTTGGGGCGCGTCGGACAAAAAAACGCTTCCAGCCGTGTCACCAAAGCCGATTTTTGTCCGACGCGGCCCGATACGGTGTCCGCCGCCCCGAGCCCGTCCCCATCCCATAGGGAACGCACCGGGCACGCCGGACACAACGAAAAGTGAGACGAAGCGACGCGGGCCCGACGCGTCAGCGGCTCGGATGCTCAACCGCCGCCTACGTAGCAACGGTGCAGTTGCCGGGAAGCGGAACCGTCGCATTGGCAACCACGTCGACCGACGCGCCAACCGCCGGAATGGAACGCAGACTCCTCGGAACAGCAACCGCCGCTCTCTTCGACTTCTGTGCCGTCGTTCATCCGCGCTCAATAAGACCCGTACGTAGGCGCTTTCGGATCTTCAACCGGCCGCCATTCATCCAAGCTTCCATCCGACACCTCCAGCGATGATGAGCTACATCTCACAGCTTCCATCCGACACCTCCAGCGAGGGAAAGTCTGCTGGATTTCGCCATTGGTGGGACAGAACCCGGACGCCCAGCAGCGGCGACGATTCCCTGCCGGCACTTGACAGCGAGGAGGAATGGTTGGGCGTGCAGGAGGATGCGGAGGAGGAAGGGTCAGAGGAGGCGGCGACGGCGGCCCGTGCGAAGGCGGAGGCTGACGCGAAAGTGAAGGCCAAGGCCAAGGCGCAGCCGGCGAACACTGGCGACGAGGAGGAGGACACTAGTTCCTCCGACGAGTCCGCCGACACCGCCTCTTCGGAAGAGGTGACGAGCAGGAAGCGCCACCGTGATGACGACGACGAGGCGGGGCCATCATCGAAGAAGAAGACGAAGTAGTTTAAAATAATTTATATGTAATTTAATTATGTTTTTTGAAGTTTTATATGTAATTTTATTCATGTTGAACCGATTTGAATATTAGTAAAGAGTTTTCTTCTATCTATTTAAATTATTTTTAATGTTTGGAGCCAGCGTTTGGAGGACGCGACTGGGGAGCGACGTCCCCAAACGTGGCACGAAGAAAACACGTCCACCAAACGCTCGATCCGACGCGCTTTGGGAGACGGTTTGGGGAACACTGATGACCCACAAGTATAGGGGGTGTATCGTAGTATTTTCAATAAGTAAGAGTGTCGAACCCAACGAGGAGCAGAAGGTGTTGACAAGCAGTTTCGATGAAGGATTCACTGTAAATGCTCACAGACAAGTATTCAGGGGGTTTTGATGTATCAGATGAATAAAGTACGAGTAAGTAAAGTGCGAGAGAAATAATTGCAGCGAGTGGCCCAATCCTTTTTAGCACAAAGGACAATCCGGTTTGTTTACTTATAATGACCAAACGTTCTTGAGTACACACGGGAATTTAGTCTAGTGCTTTCGCTTCATATAGCTGATTAATCTTCATTGTTTTGATAAGTGTTGTGTGGGTGAACCTATGCTAATACACCGCCCTTCCTAGGACTAATACATACTTGTGAGTATACCCCTTGCAAGCATCCGCAACTACAAGAAAGTAATTAAGATAAATCTAACCACAGCCTTAAACTCTGAGATCCTGATATCCCACCTGCATCGATATACCAACGGGGGTTTAGGTTTCTGTCAATCCGGCAACCCCGCAATTGGCAAACGAGTACAAGATGTATTCCCCTAGGCCCATAAAGGTGAAGTATCATGTAGTCGACGTTCATATGACACCACTAGAAGAATAACACCACAACTTAAATATCATAACATTGAATATTTGATACGTCTCTGACGTATCGATAATTTCTTATGTTCCATGCTTGTTTTATGACAACACCTACATGTTTTGTTCACACTTTATGATGATTTTATGCGTTTTCCGGAACTAACCTATTGACGAGATGCCGAAGTGCCAGTTCCTGTTTTCTGCTGTTTTTGCTTTCATAAATCCTAGTAAGGAAATATTCTCGGAATTGGACGAAATCAACGCCCAGCATCTTAGAATTGCATGAAGCTTCCAGAACACCCGAGAGCCACCAGAGGAGGGCCCTGTGGGCCCCAGATGATAGGCTGGTGCGGCCAGGGGGTGGGCCGCGCCCCCCTACTGTGTCGTCGCCTCGTCGACCTTCCGACTCCGCCTCTTCGCCTATATAAAGGTCCCTGACCTAAATCTGCGATACGGAAAAGCCACGGTACGAGAAACCTTCCAGAGCCGCCGCCATCGCGAAGCCAAGATCTGGGGGACAGGAGTCTCTGTTCCGGCACGCCGCCGAGACGGGGAAGTGCCCCCGGAAGGCTTCTCCATCTACACCGCTGCCATCTCCACCGCCATCTTCATCACCGCTGCTGTCTCCCATGAGGAGGGAGTAGTTATCCATCGAGGCTAAGGGCTATACCGGTAGCTATGTGGTTAATCTCTCTCCTATGTACTTCAATACAATGATCTCATGAGCTGCCTTACATGATTAAGATCCATATGATGATGCTTGTAATCTAGATGTCGTTATGCTAGTCAAGTGGATTTTACTTATGTGATCTCCGGAGACTCCTTGTCCCACGTGTGTAAAGGTGACAGTGTGTGCACCATGTGGGTCTCTTAGGCTATATTTCACAGAATACTTATTCACTGTTATGAATGGCATAGTGAAGTGCTTATTTATATCCCTTTATGATTGCAATGTGCTTTGTATCACTATTCTATGTGCTACTCTAGTGATGTTATTAAAGTAGTCTATTCCTCCTCCACGGTGTAATGGTGACAGTGTGTGCATCGTGTAGTACTTGTCGTAGGTTATGATTATGATCTCTTGTAGATTATGAAGTTAATTATTGCTATGATAGTATTGATGTGATCTATGCCTCCTTCATATAGTGTGATGGTGACAGTGTGCATGCTATGTTAGTACTTGGTGTAATTGCAATGATCTATCATGCACTCTAAGGTTATTTAAACATGAATATCGAATATTGTGGAGCTTGTTAACTCCGACATTGAGGGTTCGTGTAATCCTACACAATTAGTGGTGTTCATCATCCAAAAAGAGAGTGTAGAGTATAGCATATATCTATTCTGTTATGTGATCAATGTTGAGAGTGTCCACTAGTGAAAGTATAATCCCTAGGCCTTGTTCCCAAATACTGCAATCATCGCTTGTTTACTGTTTTACTGCATCCGTACTGCCTGCAATATTACCACCATCAACCACACGCCAGTTGTAGCAGCAAGCTATTTTCCGAGTGCCGTTATCGCTGCTCATATACACTCATACCACCTGTATTTCACTATCTCTTCGCTCGAACTAGTGCACCTATACATCTAACAAGTGTATTAGGTGTGTTGGGGACACAAGAGACTTCTTGCTTTGTGGTTGCAGGGTTGCTTGAGAGGGATATCTTTGACCTCTTCCTCCCTGAGTTCGATAAACCTTGGGTGATCCACTTAAGGGAAAACTTGCTGCTGTTCTACAAACCTCTGCTCTTGGAGGCCCAACACTGTCTACAGGAAAAGGAGTGTGCGTAGACATCAAGCTATTTTCTGGCGCCGTTGCCGGGGAACGAAGGAAAGCTCCACCATTTCCTCCCTCGTCAACCACGCGCTAGTCCTGGACAGCATCAAGTATTTTCTAGCGCCGTTGCCGGGGAGGAAAGGTAAAAGGTACTCACACTCCGGATCTCGGCTACTAAGCTATTTTCCGGCGCCGTTGTAAGTACTCGAAGCTATTTCCTTTAGATCCTGCAATTGCATCTTTTTGTTTCTTGTTTTACACTAGTTTGGCATAATGGAAAGCAACATGGAGCTTTTTATTCTATTTCCTGAGTTAAGACATGGATGGTTTGATTCGAAAATTAAAAAACCCATGGAACATATTAGTATGAACACTTTGAACACCATTGTTGCTAATGATATGGAAAATTCTAAGCTTGGGGAAGCTGGTTTTGATGAGCATGATCTTTTTAGTCCCCCAAGCATTGAGGAGAAAATTTTCTTTGATGATACTTTACCTCCTATTTATGACGATTATAATGATAGTGGTCTTTTGGTGCCACCTGTTATGGAGGATAGATTTGATTATGATTACAATATGCCTCCTATATTTGATGATGAGAATAATAATGATAGCTACTTTAATGAATTTGCTCCCACTACAACTACTAAAATTGATTATGCTTATGTGGAGAGTAATAATTTTATGCATGAGACTCATGATAAGAATGCTTTATGTGATAGTTATATTGTTGAGTTTGCTCATGATGCTACTGGACATTATTATGAGAGAGGAAAATATGGTTGTAGAAATTTTTATGTTACTAAAATGCCTCTCTATATGCTGAAATTTTTGAAGCTACACTTGTTTTATCTTCCTATGCTTGTCACTTTGCTCTTCATGAACTTGTTTATTTACAAGATTCCTTTTCATAGGAAGCATGTTAGGCTTAAATTTGTTTTGCATTTGCCTCTTGATGCTCTCTTTTGCTTCAAATACTATTTCTTGCGAGTGCATCATTAAAACTGTTGAGCCCATCTTAATGGCTATAAAGAAAGAACTTCTTGGGAGATAACCCATGTGTTTTTTTTACTACAGTAATTTTGTTTTATATTTGTGTCTTGGAAGTTGTTACTACTGTAGCAACCTCTTCTTATCTTATTTTATTGCATTGTTGTGCCAAGTGAAGTCTTTGATAGCAAGGTTGATACTAGATTTGGATTTCTGCGCAGAAACAGATTTCTGCCTGTCACGAATTTGGGCAGGGTTCTCTGTAGGTAACTCAGAAAAATCTGCCAATTTTTGTGAGTGATCCTCATATATGTACGCAACTTTCATTCAATTTGAGCATTTTCATTTGAGCAAGTCTGGTGCCTCTTTAAAATTCGTCTTTACGGACTGTTCTGTTTTGACAGATTCTGCATTTTATTTCGCATTGCCTCTTTTGCTATGTGGGATGGATTTCTTTGTTCCATTGACTTCCAGTAGCTTTGAGCAATGTCCAGAAGTGTTAAGAATGATTGTGTCACCTCTGAACATGTGAGTTTTTGATTATGCACTAACCCTCTAATGAGTTTGTTTCGAGTTTGGTGTGGAGGAAGTTTTCAAGGGTCAAGAGAGGAGGATGATACAATATGATCAAGGAGAGTGAAAGCTCTAAGCTTGGGGATGCCCCCGTGGTTCATCCCTGCATATTTCAAGAAGACTCAAGCATCTAAGCTTGGGGATGCCCAAGGCATCCCCTTCTTCATCGACAAATTATCAGGTTCCTCCCTTGAAACTATATTTGTATTCTGTCACATCTTATGTACTTTACTTGGAGCGTCTGTGTGCTTTTATTTTCGTTTTGTTATTTTCATTCTCTGAATAAATGCTTGTGTGGGAGAGAGACACGCTCCGCTGGTTCATATGAACACATGTGTTCTTAGCTTTTAATTTTCATGGCGAAGGTTGAAACTGCTTCGTTAATTGTTATATGGTTGGAAACGGGAAATGCTACATGTAGTAATTGGTATGATGTCTTGAATAACTTGATGCTTGGCAATTGTTGTGCTCATATGGATCATGTTTAAGCTCTTGCATCATATACTTTGCACCTATTAGTGAAGAAATACATAGAGCTGGTTAAAATTTGGTTTGCATGATTGGTCTCTCTAAGGTCTAGATATTTTCTGGTAAAGGTGTTTGAGCAACAAGGATGACAGTGTAGAGTCTTATAATACTTGCAATATGTTCTTATGTAAGTTTTGCTGTACTGTTATCACCAGAATTTGACCAAGTTAGAGGTGGGCCACGATCAAGATGGGCTTGAAGATTATATACGGAAGAAATACGTGGATCGGCCTTATATGCAAAGTTGGGCTAGTTTGCCCTTGTATCTGTAGTATAGTGGATCGCATCTTAGATTAGAAGTTAGAATTCGTCTCGTGCACGGTGGGGATTATTCCCACGTTAGAAAGTCCCCGGACTATAAATATGTATCTAGGGTTTATGGAATAAACAACAACCAACGTTCAACCAACAAATCAATCTCGGCGCATCGCCAACTCCTTCGTCTCGAGGGTTTCTACCGGTAGAACATGCTGCCTAGATCGCATCTTGCGATCTAGGCAGCACAAGCTCCACGTTGTTCATGCGTTGCTCGTACTGAAGCCTTTTTGATGGCGAGCAACGTAGTTATCATAGATGTGTTAGGGTTAGCATAGTTCTTCGCGTAACATGCTATCGTAGTGCAACCCTTGCATGTCTAGCCACCCTCACACCTATCTTAGGTGTGGGGGCGACCCGCTTGATCATTATTTAGTAGATCTGATCCGTTACGGTTGCTCCTTGTTCATCAAGGATTAGTTTAATATCTCGCAATAGTTAGGCCTTACAAGGGGCTGGAGGATCCAGCGGCACGTAGGGTGTCGTTCGCTAGTCCTAGACAGGATGTTCCGGGGATCAACCTCGTGTTGGTTTTTAGGCCTTGTCTAGGATCGGCTTATGATCACCGTGCGTGGCCACGAGGCCCAATCCTGAGTAGGATGATCCGATTATGCGGTGAAAACCCTAAATCGTCGTAGATCTCATTAGCTTTATCTTGATCAAGCAGGACCACCATATATTCGTGCACCTCGTACGAATCATGGGTGGATCGGCTCCCCGAGCCGATTCACGGAGATAACCTCGAGAGCCGATCGAGGCTCGTATTTAATGTTTACGTGTATGCCATGCAGGAAACTAAGCGAGGCATCTCCATCACCTTCCCGACCAGGTATAGGTCAGGTGGCACGCCCTTGCATCAGGCATCGGACGTGTGACCAGAAGGCTTTGCGGGCCGTCGCTCGGAGGGACCTCGGCCAGCCGCAGCCCTAGGTTGTTCCCGGCTCTACGGTGTTGCCCGTCGTTGCCCGCCGGTGGGTTTCGGACGTCAACACATTCTGGCACGCCCGGTGGGACGTACCAACGAGCCATGAATTACATATTTCATGATCTGATCGGAAAGTTGGTGGAGATCAATATTGACGACGTGGTAGTCAAATCTGTCTCCATGGAGGGACACTTGGATGATTTACGGCGCGTCCTAGACCGAACTCGGAAATTCGGACTGAGAATGAATCCGAAGAAGTGTGCTTTTGGCGTGACGGCTGGTCAATTCCTAGGTTTTCTGGTTCACGAACGGGGAATTGAGATCGGTCTGAAAAGTCAGGAGGCGGTGCGTACCATGCAGCCGCCAACCACGAAGAAGGAGCTCCAACGTCTCATCGGCAAAATCAACTTCGTCCGACGATTCATTTCTAATCTGTCAGGGCGAATCGAGCCGTTCATGGCGCTGGTAAAAACTAAAACTGACGACGAGTTCCACTGGGGGGCAGAACAGCAACAGGCGTTTGATGAGATTAAGCGGTATCTGACGACGCCGCTCGTGCTAGTTCCGCCCCGGCAAGACAGAGCCGTTCTACATCTACTTGTCGATGGGCTGACACGTCCATCGCTTCGGTAGTGGTGCAACTCTACGATGGCGTTGAGAAGGTCGTTTTCTACCTCGGCGAAGGATGCCGGACGCGGAGACAAGATATCCTGAGGTCGAGAAACTTTGCCTCGCCTGTTCTTTACCCGCACCAAGCTTCATCACATCCTTTTGACGGCAGAGATCATCGTCATATGCAAGTCGGATGTTGTCAAGCACATGTTGTCGGCCCTCGTTTTGAAAGGCCGACTTGGTAAGTGGATGTTTGCGTTGTCAGAATTCGATCTCCGGTATCAGCCTGCGAAAGCGGTCAAGGGACAAGCGTTGGCCGATCTTATCGCTGAACGGATCAGTACCAATATAGCAGCACTATCTATACGTGCATGGGCTATGTTCTTCGATGGATCGGTTTGTGACGATGGTTGTGGCATCGGCATTCTGCTCGTGTCGCCTCGGGGGGCAGAATACTCCTTCTCCATCAGATTATCTACCCCTTGCACCAACAACGTAGCAGAATATGAGGCAATACGTAAGGGAATGGAGTTGCTATTGGAAGCTGGAGCTGAAGCAGTAGAGCTCTTTGGAGACTCAAAGTTGGTGATTAACCAGCTCACGGATGAATACAAGTGCGAAAGTGAATCGCTTTTCCCATATTGGGTGGAATGCCGTGAGTTGATGACACAGTTTCGATACATCAACTTTAATTGGGTCCCAAGATCCCAAAATACCGAGGCCAACAATCTCGCACAAATGGCGTCAGGCTATATAGACATATCTGACGGACCAGATGTTCAGGTACAATTCCTAGAACAGGATGATTGGAGAGCCGAAATCTTCAATTATTTAAAAGATTCGGCTCGGGGGGCACCTAAACGGATAAGGTACAAAGCCATGAAGTATGTCCTCATAGGAGACGATATGTTCTACGAGACGTTGGAAGGGTTACTACTTAAGTGCCTGGGGCCAACCGAGTCTAATCGGCTCTTACATGAGGTGCATGAAGGCGCTCGTGGAACTCATCAATCGGCTCATAAGATGAAGTGGTTAATCGAGCGATCGGGGTTTTATTGGCCCACCATGCTTGAAGATTGCTTCAATTATTACAAGGGGTGCCAAGCGTGCCGGATGTTCGGGAAGATTCAGATGGTACCAGCATCAGCGATGAACCCTATCATTAAACCTTGGCCGTTTCGGGGTGGGGCATGGATATGATCGGCAAAATCCATCCGGCGTCGAGCAAAAAACATGAATGGATTTTGGTTATCACAGATTACTTCACCAAGTGGGTGGAAGCCGTCCCTATGAAAAAGGTGAAATCAGAAGATGTGATTAAGTTTGTGAAAGAACACGTCATTCATAGGTTCGGGATTCCCCAAACTATCACGACCGATGGAGGTTCGGTCTTTATTTCTAAAGAATTCGGGAAGTTACTGCGATGACATGGGGATTAAAGCTGATCCGATCATCCCCGTACTACGCTCAAGCTAATGGGCAGGCTGAGGCGTCCAATCGGAGTCCGATCAAGCCGATCAAGAGGAAAATTGACGAGAACCCTAGGGATTGGCATGAGAAGTTGTCGAAGCATTATGGGCCTACCGCATGTCGTGCCATGGAGCTATAAAGACTTCGCCGTACCGGCTTGTCTATGGACGAGGAAGCCGTATTGCCTTGGGAAATTACGGCTGGATCAAGACGTGTCACGTTTCGGAATGATCCGACGGTGAAGAATATGCGGCCTTGATGAGTGACACTATTGAGGACGCTACAGAGCTTAGGCTTTGGTCGTTGGAGAAGATTAAGGAGAACAAAGCCAGGGTGGCTCGTGCCTACAATAAAAAGGTTAGACCAAAGGAGTTCCAAGTTGGTGATCTAGTATGGGAAGCTGTGTTGCCGTTAGGAACCAGGGACAAGGCATATGGCAAATGGTCTCCTAATTGGCATGGTCCGTACAAAGTTGTCCAGGCCTTGAAGGGTAATGCATACATGTTGGAAGAGTTGGACGGCGAAAAGTTCCCAGTAGCTGTCAATGGTCAACACCTCAAGAAATATTTCCCAAGCATGTGGGATGACGGGCAGTAAGATGTGAGGGCCGATTTAAAATCGGCCAGTAAAAAAAAGAAAAAAAAATCACAGCCGATGCGCAGGCATCGACTTCAGAATAACAAAGCCGATACGCTGATATCGACTCTAGAGGAATAAGCCCAAACTAGCTAATTAACAGAATCGGTTCAGACCAGAAATCATGATGTGTGAGACGAATCTCTTAGGGGTTGCTGAGGAGTTCATTCTGATGGTTTGGACGAGAATTAGGCCTGTTGGACTGCGTGTTTAGGCAACAGCTTGGCCTCGGATCGCAATATGAGCCGATGTTCTGCTATCGGCTCCCTGTACGGCAGCCCCATTCGACAATCGGCAAGGTTGACAAGGAAGCGAAATTAATTAAGGGATTTTTCTTCATTAATAGGGGGATTCCTTACAAAGAAAGAGCCGATTGCTCAAGGGAGAAGAGGGCAAAAGCCAACTATTGATCCCTAATCTAGGGGCCGTTGCTGCCCTCATCATCGCTGCCTCCGGCGCAGCTGCTGAGAGGCTCCTCATCGGAGCTTCCGTAGCCTTCTGCGGGGGCTTCATCTTCCTCATCGTCGTCCTCGCTGTCGTCGTCCCACCAGGTGCGGAGGCGCTTCACTGGTGGGTAACCTTCAAGGGAGTCGTCGTCGTCCTCCTCCTCCTCCACCTCTTCCTCGGAAGAGGTGAAATCGTCCCAGGAGAAGCGGTCGTCCTCGCTCTCCGCCTCTTCTTCCCCTTCGATGAGGAATTGAAGGTTTCCCTCTCCGTCGGTCAGGGATTTGTCATCCTCAGACCAGATGGAGGAATCGTGTTCCTCCTTGTCCCACGTCGTCGGGGCGAGAATGTCGTGCGCCGCCAACGAGCCCCACTCTGGCGTCGGCTCGCGGGAGGAGGAGGAGTCAGATAAGACCGACGAGGAAGAGGAGGAAGAGGAAGACATGGCTATGGGAGATTGGGGGTTTTTTGGGTGCCGATGGCCAGAACAGAGCAGGATGATGAAGTGGCAAACTGCTCAGAGCGGTTAAATAAAGGGGCTATGGTAAAAAAATTCAATGCCACAGCAGTTTCCGAGGAGGCGGTGCCCAAAGACAACGGTCAAATCACGCGGAATAGGTGAGAAGACAGGGCATCATGATGAAGAATGCTGCGACGGTTCTGCTCTGCCATGACATGACCCGACGAAGAAAGAAAAAAAAACGGAGTGGTTTTGGAATTACCAATTCCAAAACCAGGGGGGCATGTGTTATCACCAGAATTTGACCAAGTTAGAGGTGGGCCACGATCAAGATGGGCTTGAAGATTATATACGGAAGAAATACGTGGATCGGCCTTATATGCAAAGTTGGGCTAGTTTGCCCTTGTATCTGTAGTATAGTGGATCGCATCTTAGATTAGAAGTTAGAATTCGTCTCGTGCACGGTGGGGATTATTCCCACGTTAGAAAGTCCCCCGGACTATAAATATGTATCTAGGGTTTATGGAATAAACAACAACCCACGTTCAACCAACAAATCAATCTCGGCGCATCGCCAACTCCTTCGTCTCGAGGGTTTCTACCGGTAAGCAACATGCTGCCTAGATCGCATCTTGCGATCTAGGCAGCACAAGCTCCACGTTGTTCATGCGTTGCTCGTACTGAAGCCAGCCGCCCTCACACCTATCTTAGGTGTGGGGGCGGCACCCCGCTTGATCATTATTTAGTAGATCTAATCCGTTACGGTTGCTCCTTGTTCATCAAGGATTAGTTTAATATCTGCAATAGTTAGGCCTTACAAGGGGCTGGAGGATCCAGCGGCACGTAGGGTGTCGTTCGCTAGTCCTAGACAGGATGTTCCGGGATCAACCTCGTGTTGGTTTTTAGGCCTTGTCTAGGATCGGCTTATGATCACCGTGCGTGGCCGCGAGGCCCAATCCTCGAGTAGGATGATCCGATTATGCGGTGAAAACCCTAAATCGTCGTAGATCTCATTAGCTTTATCTTGATCAAGCGGGACCACCATATATTCGTGCACCTCGTACGAATCATGGGTGGATCGGCTCCACGAGCCGATTCACGGGATAACCCGAGAGCCAATCGAGGCTCGTATTTAATGTTTACATGTATGCCATGCAGGAAACTAAGCGAGGCATCTCCATCACCTTCTACGACCAGGTATAGGTCAGGTGGCACGCCCTTGCATCAGCATCGGACGTGTGACCAGAAGGCTTTGCGGGCCGTCGCTCGGAGGGACCTCGGCCAGCCGCAGCCCTAGGTTGTTCCCGGCTCTACGGTGTTGCCCGTCGTTGCCCGCCGGTGGGTTTCGGACGTCAACAAGTTCATACTTGTGTTTGCTTCAAACAACCTTGCTAGCCTAAGCCTTGTATCGAGAGGGATTACTTCTCGTGCATCCAAATCCTTGAGCCAAAAACTATGCCATTTGTGTCCACCATACCTACCTACTACATGGTATTCCTCCGCCATTCCAAAGTAAATTGCTTGAGTGCTATCTTTAAACACTTCAAAAGTTATTACCTCTTATTTGTGTCAATGTTTTATAGCTCATGAGGAAGTATGTGGTGTTTATCTTTCAATCTTGTTGGGCAACTTTCACCAATGGACTAGTGGCTTCATCCGCTTATCCAATAATTTTGCAAAAAGAGCTGGCAATGGGATTCCCAGTCCCAAATTAATTAACGTCCATGATTTTACAAAAATAGACACTCCTCCATGGTATGTGATTGTTGGACGGCACCCGAGGATTCGGTTAGCCATGGCTTGAGAAAGCAAAGGTGGGGAGGAGTATCATCTAAATAAAACTAAAATAAAAAAGGCACTCCTTCATGGTATGAGATTGTTGGCAGGCATCCGAGGATTCGGTTAGCCATGGTTTGTGAAAGTAAAGGTTGGAAGGAGTGCCACCCAAAAATAAAAATGTTTCATGGGAGCCGCTCTTTGAAGGTTTGTCTGGCAAGGGGGTTAGAGTGCCCACTACCATTCGTTGACAACAACAAACACCTCTCAAAATTTTACTTTTATGCTCTCTTGATGTTTTCAAAATAAAAGCTCTAGCACAAACATAGCAATCAATGCTTCCCTCTACGAAGGGCCATTCTTCTACTTTCATGTTGAGTCAGTTTACCTACTCCTTTCTATCTTAGAAGCAAACACTTGTGTTAACTGTGCTTTGATTCTTACATGCTTGCTTATTGCACTTGTTATATTGCTTTGCATTGACAACTATCCATGAGATATACATGTTACAAGTTGAAAGCAACCGCTGAAACTTAATCTTCCTTTGTGTTGCTTCAATGTCTTTACTTTGAATCTATTGCTTTATGAGTTAACTCTTATGCAAGACTTATTGATGCTTGTCTTGAAAGTACTATTCATGAAAAGTCTTTGCTATATGATTCATTTGTTTACTCATTGTCTTTACCATTGCTTTGAATCGCTGCATTCATCTCATATGCTTTACAATAGTATGATTAAGATCATGTTGGTAGCATGTCACTTCAGAAATTATCTTTGTTATCGTTTACCTACTCGAGGACGAGTAGGAACTAAGCTTGGGGATGCTGATACGTCTCCGACGTATCGATAATTTCTTATGTTTCATGCTTGTTTTATGACAATACCTACATGTTTTGTTCACACTTTATGATGATTTTATGCGTTTTCCGAAACTAACCTATTGACGAGATGCCGAAGTGCCAGTTCCTATTTTCTGCTGTTTTTGGTTTCAGAAATCCTAGTAAGGAAATATTCTCGGAATTGGACGAAATCAACGCCCAGCATCTTAGAATTGCATGAAGCTTCTAGAACACCCGAGAGCCACCAGAGGAGGGCCCTGTGGGCCCCAGATGATAGGCCGGCGCGGCCAGGGGGTGGGCCGCGCCCCCCTGTTGTGTCGTCGCCTCGTCGACCTTCCGACTCCGCCTCTTCGCCTATATAAAGGTCCCTGACCTAAATCTTCGATACGGAAAAGCCACGGTACGAGAAACCTTCCAGAGCCGCCGCCATCGCGAAGCCGAGATCTGGGGGACAGGAGTCTCTGTTCCGGCACGCCGCCGGGACGGGGAAGTTCCCCCGGAAGGCTTCTCCATCGACACCGCTGCCATCTCCACCGCCATCTTCATCACCGCTGCTGTCTCCCATGAGGAGGGAGTAGTTCTCCATCGAGGCTAAGGGCTGTACCGGTAGCTATGTGGTTAATCTCTGTCCTATGTACTTCAATACAATGATCTCATGAGCTGCCTTACATGATTGAGATCCATATGATGATGCTTGTAATCTAGATGTCGTTATGCTAGTCAAGTGGATTTTACTTATGTGATCTCCGGAGACTCCTTGTCCCACGTGTGTAAAGGTGACAAGTGTGTGCACCGTGTGGGTCTCTTAGGCTATATTTCACGAGAATACTTATTCACTGTTATGAATAGCATAGTGAAGTGCTTATTTATATCCCTTTATGATTGCAATGTGCTTTGTATCACTATTCTATGTGCTACTCTAGTGATGTTATTAAAGTAGTCTATTCCTCCTCCACGGTGTAATGGTGACAGTGTGTGCATCGTGTAGTACTTGGCGTAGGTTATGATTATGATCTCTTGTAGATTATGAAGTTAATTATTGCTACGATAGTATTGATGTGATCTATGCCTCCTTCATAGTGTGATGGTGACGAGTGTGCATGCTATGTTAGTACTTGGTGTAATTGCAATGATCTATCATGCACTCTAAGGTTATTTAAACATGAATATCGAATATTGTGGAGCTTGTTAACTCCGGCATTGAGGGTTCGTGTAATCCTACACAATTAGTGGTGTTCATCATCCAACAAGAGAGTGTAGAGTATAGCATATATCTATTTTGTTATGTGATCAATGTTGAAAGTGTCCACTAGTGAAAGTATAATCCCTAGGCCTTGTTCCCAAATACTGCAATCATCGCTTGTTTCATCGTTTTACTCGCATCCGTATTGCTCGCAATATTACCACCATCAACCACACGCCGCTTGTAGCATCAAGCTATTTTCCGGTGCCGTTACCGCTGCTCATATACATTCATACCACCCGTATTTCACTATCTCTTCGCCGAACTAGTGCACCTATACATCTGACAAGTGTATTAGGTGTGTTGGGGACACAAGAGACTTCTTGCTTTGTGGTTGCAGGGTTGCTTGAGAGGGATATCTTTGACCTCTTCCTCCCTGAGTTCGATAAACCTTGGGTGATCCACTTAAGGGAAAACTTGCTGCTGTTCTACAAACCTCTGCTCTTGGAGGCCCAACACTGTGTACAGGAAAAGGAGTGTGCATAGACATCAATATTACTCAACCATAATTCACTACTAACATTTAGACTTCACCCATGTCCTCAAGAACTAAACGAACTACTCACGAGACATCATATGGAACCAAGGTGTGATGCGTACAGCGGCAAGTTTTCCCTCAGTAAGAAACCAAGTTTTATCGAACTAGTAGGAGCCAAGAAGCACGTTGAAGGTTGATGGCGGAGGAGTGTAGTGCGGCGCAACACCAGGGATTCCGGCGCCAACGTGGAACCTGCACAACACAACCAAAGTACTTTGTCCCAACGTAACAGTGAGTTTGTCAATCTCACCGGCTTGCCGTAACAAAGGATTAGATGTATAGTTTGGATGATGATGTTTGCAGAGAACAGTAGAACGAGTATTGTAGTTGATTGTATTCGATGTAAAAGAATGGACCGGGGTCCACAGTTCACTAGAGGTGTCTCTCCCATAAGAATAAGCATGTTGGGTGAACAAATTACAGTTGGGCAATTGACAAATAAAGAGGGCATGACCATGCACATACATGTTATGATGAGTATTGTGAGATTTAATTGTGCATTACGACAAAGTACATAGACCGCTATCCGGCATGCATCTATGCCTAAAAAGTCCACCTTCAGGTTATCATCCGAACCCCCTCCAGTATTAAGTTGCAAACAACAGACAATTGCATTAAGTATGGTGCATAATGTAATCAACAAATATATCCTTAGACATAGCATTGATGTTTTATCCCTAGTGGCAACAGCACATCCACAACCTTAGAACTTTCCATCATCTGTCCCAGATTTAATGGAGGCATGAACCCACTATCGAGCATAAATACTCCCTCTTGGAGTTACAAGCAAAAACTTGGCCGAGCCTCTACTAGCAACGGAGAGCATGCAAGATCATAAACAACACATAGATAGATTGATAATCAACATAGCATAGTATTCATTATTCATCGGATCCCAACAAACGCAACATGTAGCATTACAGATAGATGATCTTGATCATGTTAGGTAGCTCACAAGATCCAACAATGATAGCACAATTAGGAGAAGACGACCATCTAGCTACTGCTATGGACCCATAGTCCAGGGGTGAACTACTCACACATCACTCCGGAGGCGACCATGGCGGTGAAGAGTCCTCCGGGAGATGATTCCCCTCTCCGGCAGGGTGCCGGAGGCGATCTCCTGAATCCCCCAAGATGGGATTGGCGGCTGCGTCTCTAGAAGGTTTTCCGTATCGTGGCTCTCGGTACTGGAGTTATTATCGACGAAGGCTTAAGTAGGCGGAAGAGGTAGGTTTAGGGGCGACGCTAGGGGCCCACACAACAGGCCGGCGCGGCCAGGGGCTGGGCCGCACCGCCCTAGTGTGTGGCCGCCTCGTCACCCCACTTCGTATCTCCCCCGGTGTTCTGGAAGCTTCGTGGAAAAATAAGATCCTGGGCGTTGATTTCGTCCAATTCCGAGAATATTTCCTTACTAGGATTTCTGAAACCAAAAACAGCAGAAAACAAGAACTGGCTCTTCGGCATCTCGTTAATAGGTTAGTGCTGGAAAATGCATAAATATGACATAAAGTATGTATAAAACATGTAGGTATCATCAATAAAGTAGCATGGAACATAAGAAATTATCGATACGTTGGAGACGTATCAGCATCCCCAAGCTTAGTTCCTACTCGTCCCGAGTAGGTAAACGATAACAAAGATGATTTCTGAAGTGACATGCCATCATAATCTTGATCATACCATTGTAATCACATGTAATGAATGCAGCGATCCAAAGCAATGGTAAAGATAATGAGTAAACAACTGAATCATATAGCAAAGACTTTTCATGAATAGTACTTTCAAGACAAGCATCAATAAGTCTTGCATAAGAGTTAACTCATAAAGCAATAAATTCATAGTAGAGGCATTGAAGCAACACAAAGGAAGATATAAGTTTCAGCGGTTGCTTTCAACTCGTAACATATATATCTCATGGATAGTTGTCAACATAAAGTAATATAATAAGCGCAATATGCAAGTATGTAGGAATCAATGCACAGTTAACATAAGTGTTTGCTTCTTGAGATAGAGAGAAATGGGTAAACTGACTCAACATAAAAGTAGAAGAAGGGCCCTTCGCAGAGGGAAGCATCGATTGCTATATTTGTGCTAGAGCTTTGATTTTGAAAACAAGAAACAATTTTTTCAACGGTAGTAATAAAGCATATGTATCATGTAAATTATATCCTACAAGTTGCAAGCCCCATGCATAGTATACCAATAGTGCCCGCACCTTGTCCTAATTAGCTCGGATTACCTGGATTATTGCAGGGATTCGTTGCATAGAAAACAAAAAATTTCCTACCGCGAGAACGCAATCCAAGCCAAGATGCAATCTAGAAGACGGGAGCAACGAGGAGATGATCGAGACTCACCCTTGAAGATTTCCAAAGCCTACAAGATGAGGCTCTTGTTGCTGCGGTAGACGATCACTTGCCTCTTGCAAAAGCGCGTAGAAGATCTTGATCACGGTGCCACGATCGGGCAGCACCTCCGTACTCGGTCACACGTTCGGTGTTGATGAAGACGACATCCACCTCCCCGTTCCAGCAGGCAGCGGAAGTAGTAGCTCCTCCTTGAATCCGGCAGCACGACGGCGTGGTGGCGGTGGCGATGGAGATCTCCGGCGGAGCTTCGCTAAGCGTTGCGGGAGAGGGGGAGGAGCGGGGCGGCTAGGGTTTGGGGAGAGGGGGTGGCCGGCCTCCTTGGGGTGCGGCCAAGGTGGTGGTGTTGTGGTGGCCGGCCCCCTCCCCTATGCCCCTCATTATATAGGTGGATCCCCAAGTGTTGGACTACAAGTCTTCGAATAAGACCCCAACACAAGAACCTTCCATGTAGTAGGGAAACCTACCCAAGGTGGGATTCCCCCCTTCCATGTGAGGGGGGTGGCCGGCCCCCATAGGTGGAGTCCACCTTGGACTCCCCCACTAGGGTTGGCCGGCCATGGGGAGGTGGAGTCCCTCCAGGACTCCTCCTTCCTTAGTGATTCCTTCCGGACTTTTCTAGAACCTTCTAGAACCTTCCGTAAAATCACCGGATCATTTTCAAACTTATAAAATGACTTCCTATATATGAATCTTATTCTCCGGACCATTCCGGAACTCCTCGTGATGTCCGGGATCCCATCCGAGACTTCGAACAATACTTCGAACTCCATTCCATATTCAAGTTCTACCATTTCAACATCAAACCTTAAGTGTGTCACCCTACGGTTCGCGAACTATGTGGACATGGTTGAGTACTCTCTCCGACCAATAACCAATAGCGGGATCTGGAGATCCATAATGGCTCCCACATATTCAACGATGACTTTAGTGATCGAATGAACCATACACATACGATACCAATTCCCTTGGTCACACGATATTTTACTTGTCCGAGGTTTGATCATCGGTATCACTCTATACCTTGTTCAACCTCGTCTCCTGACAAGTACTCTTTACTCGTACCGTGGTATGTGGTCTCTTATGAACTTATTCATATGCTTGCAAGACATTAGACGACATTCCACCGAGAGGGCCCGGAGTATATCTATCTGTCATCGGGATGGACAAATCCCACTCGTTGATCCATATGCCTCAACTCATACTTTCCGGATACTTAATCCCACCTTTATAACCACCCATTTACGCAGTGGGCGTTTGATGTAATCAAAGTACCTTTCCGGTATAAGTGATTTACATGATCTCATGGTCATAAGGACTAGGTAACTATGTATCGAAAGCTTATAGCAAATAACTTAATGACGTGATCTTATGCTACGCCTAATTGGGTGTGTCCATTACATCATTCATATAATGATATAACCTTGTTATTAATAACATCCAATGTTCATGATTATGAAACTAATCATCCATTAATCAACAAGCTAGTTAAGAGGCATACTAGGGACTCTTTGTTGTTTACATATCACACATGTATCAATGTTTCGGTTAATACAATTATAGCATGGTATATAAAAATTTATCATAAACATAAAGATATATAATAACCACTTTTATTATTGCCTCTTGGGCATATCTCCAACAATTATCACCACAATACATATGTTTTAACCAAGTATCACAAAGGGGTACCTCTATGCCGCCTGTATAAAGGTCTAAGGAGAAAGCTCGCATTGGATTTCTCGCTTTTGATTATTCTCAACTTAGACATCCTTACCGGGACAACATAGACAACAGATAATGGACTCCTCTTTAATGCTTAAGCATTAAACAACAATTAATATTCTCATAAGAGATTGAGGATTGTTGTCCAAAACTGAAACTTCCACCATGGATCATGGCTTTAGTTAGCGGCCCAATGTTCTTCTCTAACAATATGCATGCTCAAACCATTCAACTCATGGTAAATCGCCCTTACTTTAGACAAGACGAACATGCATAGCAACTCACATGATATTCAACAAAGGGTAGTTGATGGCGTCCCCAGGAACATGGTTATCGCTCAACAAGCAACTTATAAGAGCTAAGATGCATAAGTACATATTCAATACCACAATAGTTTTTAGGCTATTTGTCCCATGAGCTATATATTGCAAAGATAAAGGATAGAAATTTTAAAGGTAGCACTCAAGCAATTTACTTTGGAATGGCGGAGAAATACCATGTATTAGGTAGGTATGGTGGACACAAATGGCATAGTGTTTGGCTCAAGGATTTTGGATGTATGAGAAGTATTCCCTCTCGATACAAGGTTTAGGCTAGCAAGGTTATTTGAAACAAACACAAGTATGAACCGGTACAGCAAAACTCACATAAAAGACATATTGTAAGCATTATAAGACTCTACACCGTCTTCCTTGTTGTTCGACCCTTACTAGAAAATATCTAGACCTTAGAGAGACCAATCATGCAAACCAAATTTTAGCAAGCTCTATGTATTTCTTCATTAATAGGTGCAAAGTATATGATGCAAGAGCTTAAACATGAGCACAACAATTGCCAAGTATCACATTATTCAAGACATTTTACCAATTACCACACGTAGCATTTCCCGTTTCCAACCATATAACAATTTAACGAAGCAGTTTCAACCTTCGCCATGAACATTATGAGTAAAGCCTAAGGACATATTTGTCCATATGCAACAGTGGAGCGTGTCTCTCTCCCACACAATGAATGCTAGGATCCAACTTTATTCAAACAAAACAAAAACAAAAACATACAGACGTTCCAAGCAAAGTACATAAGATGTGATGGAATAAAAATATAGTTTCACTAGAGGAACCTGATAATGTTGTCGATGAAGAAGGGGATGCCTTGGGCATCCCCAAGCTTATATGCTTGAGTCTTCTTGAAATATGCAGGGTGAACCACCGGGGCATCCCCAAGCTTAGAGCTTTCACTCTCCTTGATCATATTGTATCATCCTCCTCTCTTGATCCTTGAAAACTTCCTCCACACCAAACTCAAAACAACTCATTAGAGGGTTAGTGCATAATCAAAATTCACATGTTCAGAGGTGACATAATCATTCTTAACACTTCTGGACATTGCACAAAGCTACTGAAAGTTAATGGAATAGAAAAATCCATCAAGCATAGCTAAACAGGCAATGCGAAATAAAAGGCAGAATCTGTCAAAACAGAACAGTCCGTAAGGACAAATTTCTAAGAGGCAACAGACTTGCTCAAATGAAAATGCTCAAATTGAATGAAAGTTGCGTACGTATCTGAGGATCACTCACGTAAATTGGCAGAATTTTCTGAGTTACCTACAGAGAATTCAACCCAGATTCGTGACGAGCAAGAAATCTGTTTCAGCGCAATAATCCAAATCTAGTATGAACCTTACTATCAAAGACTTTACTTGGCACAACAATGCAACAAAACTAAGATAAGGAGAGGTTGCTACAGTAGTAACAACTTCCAAGACTCAAATATAAAACAAAAGTGCAGTAGTAAAATCATGGGTTGTCTCCCATAAGCGCTTTTCTTTAACACCTTTCAGCTAGGCGCAGAAAGTGTGTATCAAGTATTATCAAGAGATGAAGCATTGGATGCTCCATTATCTATAGTGGCATTAAGAGCTTTGTCAATTTTAGGCCTATAATGGTTTTTTGGTTTAGGCACCTTAGAGACATACATGAACTTTTGCTCTTTACCTACATAAGCTTTCTCCTTAAACTTAATAGAAGAAAAAGTTGAACCCAAGGTTCCCATAGCTTCTTCAAGTTCACTGATCCTTTGGGTTTGATTATCATGAATAGCACAAGCTTCTAAGATGGCAATTCTCTCATTAATTCCACCTAGAGATTTATCAAGTTTATCAGTGCTATTAAGTAATATTCCCAAATTAGTCTCAATACTTGGAAAATTTTGCTCTATGGTTTCCAAATTTTTCATGACATCTTCAAGAGAGATTTCAATTTTAACTTCATTAACAGGTGGTATTCCAAATAGACTCTCAATAATGCAACTAGCTCCCAAAGCAGGAGTGCCTAGGAAATTGCCTCCCGCGAGACAATCAAGAACATACCTATTCCAGCTAGAGATACCAACATAAAAATTCCTGAGTAGGATAGTGGTGGAGTGTTTCTTAGTGCACCTATTATGGGCACCACTAATTCTATACCAAGCATCTTTTAAACATTCTCCCCCTTGTTGCTTAAACGAACGAACTTCAACTTCAGGATTACTCATTTTAGCAATAGTAAATAAAGCAAACTAGATAAAGTAAATGCAAGTAACTAATTTTTTTGTGTTTTTAATATGGAGAACAAGACAGTAAATAAAGTAAGGCTAGCAACTAATTTTTTTTGTGTTTTGATATAATGCAGCAAACAAAGTAGTAAATAAAATAAAGCAAGACAATATCAAAGTAAAGAGATTGGAGGTGGAGACTCCCCTTGCAGCGTGTCTTGATCTCCCCGTCAACGGCGCCAGAAAAAATCTTGATGCTAGCACGCAGTCGACGTGCCCGTTGGGAACCCCAAGAGGAAGGTGTGATGCGTACAACGGCAAGTTTTCCCTCAGTAAGAAACCAAGGTTTATCGAACCAGTAGGAGCAAAGAAGCACGTTGAAGGTTGATGGCGGCGGAGTGTAGTGCGGCGCAACACCAGGGATTCCGGCGCCAACGTGGAACCTGCACAACACAACCAAAGTACTTTGTCCCAACGTAACAGTGAGGTTGTCAATCTCACCGGCTTGCTGTAACAAAGGATTAGATATATAGTGTGGATGATGATGTTTGCAGAGAACAAGAGAACGAGTATTGCGAGTTGATTGTATTCGATGTAAAAGAATGGACCGGGGTCCACAGCTCACTAGAGGTGTCTCTCCCATAAAAATAAGCATGTTGGGTGAACAAATTACAGTTGGGCAATTGACAAATAAAGAGGGCATGACCATGCACATACATGTTATGATGAGTATTGTGAGATTTAATTGGGCATTACGACAAAGTACATAGACCGCTATCCAAGCATGCATCTATGCCTAAAAAGTCCACCTTCAAGTTATCATCCGAACCCCTTCCAGTATTAAGTTACAAACAACGGACAATTGCATTAAGTATGGTGCGTAATGTAATCAACAAATATATCCTTAGACATAGCATTGATGTTTTATCCCTAGTGGCAACAAGACATCCACAACCTTAGAACTTTTCGTCATCGTCCCAGATTTAATGGAGGCATGAACCCACTATCGAGCATAAATACTCCCTCTTGGAGTTACAAGCAAAAACTTGGCCAGAGCCTCTACTAGCAACGGAGAGCATGCAAGATCATAAACAACACATAGATAGATTGATAATCAACATAGCATAGTATTCATTATTCATCGGATCCCAACAAACGCAACATGTAGCATTACAGATAGATGATCTTGATCATGTTAGGCAGCTCACAAGATCCAACAATGATAGCACAATTAGGAGAAGATGACCATATAGCTACTGCTATGGACCCATAGTCCAGGGGTGAACTACGCACACATCACTCCGGAGGCGACCATGGTGGTGAAGAGTCCTCCGGGAGATGATTCCCCTCTCCGGCAGGGTGCCGGAGGCGATCTCCTGAATCCCCGAGATGGGATTGGCGGCGGCGGCGTCTCTGGAAGGTTTTCCGTATCGTGGCTCTCAGTACTGGAGTTATTATCGACGAAGGCTTAAGTAGGCGGAAGAGGTAGGTTTAGGGGCGACGCGAGGGGCCCACACAACAGGCCGGTGCGGCCAGGGTCTGGGCCGCGCCGCCCTAGTGTGTGGCCGCCTCGTCGCCCCACTTCGTATCTCCCCCGGTGTTTTGGAAGCTTCGTGGAAAAATAAGATCCTGGGCGTTGATTTCGTCCAATTCCGAGAATATTTCCTTACTAGGATTTCTGAAACCAAAAACAGCAGAAAACAACAACTGGCTCTTCGGCATCTCGTTAATAGGTTAGTGCCGGAAAATGCATAAATATGACATAAAGTATGTATAAAACATGTAGGTATCATCAATAAAGTAGCATGGAACATAAGAGATTATCGATACGTTGGAGACGTATCAATTCCCCTAGGCCCATAAAGGTGTGCATAAAACATGTAGATAACATCAATAATGTGGCATGGAACATAAGAAATTATCGATACGTCGGAGACGTATCAGCATCCCTGCTTAGTTCTCTCGTCCCGAACGAGGTAAAGCGAGTAACACGGATAATTTCGAGTGACATGCCATCATAATCTTGATCATACTATTTGTAAAGCATATGTAGTGAATGCAGCGATCAAAACAATGTATATGACATGAGTAAACAAGTGAATCATAAAGCAAAGACTTTTCATGAATAGCACTTCAAGACAAGCATCAATAAGTCTTGCATAAGAGTTAACTCATAAAGCAATAATTCATAGTAAGAGGCATTGAAGCAACACAAAGGAAGATTAAGTTTCAGCGTTGCTTTCAACTTGTAACATGTATATCTCATGGATATTGTCAACATAGAAGTAATATAATAAGTGCAATAAGCAAGTATGTAGGAATCAATGCACAGTTCACACAAGTGTTTGCTTCTTGAGGTGGAGAGAAATAGGTGAACCACGACTCAACATTGAAAGTAAAAGAATGGTCCTCCATAGAGGAAAAGCATCGATTGCTATATTTGTGCTAGAGCTTTGATTTTGAAAACATGAAACAATTTTGTCAACGGTAGTAATAAAGCATATGCATCATGTAAATTATATCTTACAAGTTGCAAGCCTCATGCATAGTGTACTAATAGTGCCCGCACCTTGTCCTAATTAGCTTG
>NC_061512.1:159168536-159321765 GCF_022539505.1 Lolium rigidum
CGACTAAAAATCTTTGGCGACTCACAATTGGTGGCTCAGCAAGTTATGAACCAATGTGATGCAGTCAATGATAGCATGATAGCATACAAGGAGGTGTACAATGAGCTTGAGAAGCTGTTTGATGGATGCGAGGTAAATCACATCAGTAGGTTGAGCAATGATGAAGCCGACGTTCTCGCAAACATCGGGTCGCAGTGCCTCCCAATCCCGCCAGGTGTATTTTGGGAAGAAATAGCGGAGAGATCCACAAAGCCGAAGAAAATGCAGAAAAAAGCAAAGGAAGAAAAAACTTCGGCGCCCCTCAAAGAAGCCGTGGAGGACGAAGAGGACCAAGAGCTTGTGATGATGGTAGAAGTTCCTTGGATGCAAGCGTACATATCGTATATCCTTCGGAAAGAAATACCCGACGATCCAGTTGTGGCAAGGCGAATTATTCGACGGTCCAAAGCTTTCACAGTGGTCAAAGGGGAGTTATACAAGCGAAGTATTTCAGGCGTCCTGCAAAGGTGCGTCACACCCGAAGAAGGAAGGATAATCCTAAAGGATGTGCATGAAGGAATATGTGGTCACCACGCGAGCAGTCGAGCTATTGCAGCCAAGGTTTTTCGGGCAGGATTTTACTGGTTGACAGCAATCGAGGATGCAAAAGAGATAGTACGAACCTGCGACGCGTGCCAGAGATTCGCCGCAAAACCTCACTCTCCGGCGGCGGAGCTGATGCCAATACCATTGTCGTGGCCCTTTGCCCAATGGGGACTTGATATGGTGGGCAAGTTGCACAAAGCTTCGCCAGGAGGATATGAGTACCTGCTGGTTGCTGTTGACAAATTCACCAAGTGGGTAGAAGCGAAGCCAATAAACTCACCAGATGCAGTGTCGGCAATAAAGTTTGTCAAAGGCCTCGTTTTTCGGTTTGGAGTGCCTCACAGCATTGTCACGATACAACGGTACTAACTTTACGGCTAAGGAGTTCAAGGCATACTGCGCAGAAGTAGGCATTAGATTGCACTTTGCGTCAGTAGGACATCCACAAACCAATGGCCAAGTCGAAAAAGCCAATGGTATCATCTGCAACGGCATTAAAAAACGTCTGCTAGGATCGCTTGAAAAAGCTCGACATACCCGGCCAGAAGAATTGCCAAGTGTTTTGTGGAGCATCCGAACAACACCAAATACGGCGACACAAGAAACTCCATTTTTTCTCGTCCACGGAGCTGAAGCAGTACTACCAATTGAAATAGAGCATGATTCTCCAAGAGTAACAGAGTATGACGAGGAAACATCACGAAAAGCTCGGGAGGACGATATGGATGCACTCGATGAAGCTCGAGATGAAGTACTATCACGAGTTACCAAGTACCAGCAGGACCTGAAAAACTACCACAGTCGACGATTGCGGCCCAGATCTTTCCAGGTCGGCGATTTGGTTTTACGGCTTAACCAGCAAAGTACTGAAAAGCTCGAGTCACCATGGTTGGGACCTTACGTCGTCACGGAAGTCATCGACGGAGGAGCATACAGGATCAAGGACAAGAAGACAGGGGTTCCCGAGAAAAATCCCTGGAACGTGGCGCAGCTCAGGCGGTTCTACGCTTAGAGCCGAAATATAGTCCTCCTCTGTAAAAATACAATGTACTGAAACGCCCGCGAGTTTTCAGACGCACTCTTTTCCTTTTCGGGGCACCGAGTGGGGCCGGAAAGGTTTTTAATGAGGCGGGCTCACGGTGCTGCAATATAATAAAGATAGTGGAGATATACTTCTTATTCTTCGACACGCTCGGGGGCTCAATGCCTTCAAGTTACAAAATATACACAAAATAGATAAACTAGACTTGCCGAAATATTTTGCCTTGGTACAAGAATACCTCGCTAAATAGAACATCGGGAGCTAACAACTATAAATATAGTATACTCGTCAAAATCCTATTGCTTTGGTCTGAAAACCTCGCAACAAAAATATAGAACTTCGCCACCAAGATACTCGGGGGCTCGTAACCCATCGACGAAAAAATAAATATATCTTCTTGCAACAAGAGAAAAATCTTTGAGATAGCAAAACGGTATAAACTCTAGCCAGAGGCTCGGGGGCTCCAACAATATAGGCTACTTTACAATATAAACAAATTCTTCGGAACAAAAAGAGATCGACAAGATATAGACATAATTTCTCGCAATATAGTACAGCTCAGTTTAGGCCTAATATACTATCTATGGATAAACCTTTGGTTGTCTTGTGCTCAGCATAGGCCCCCTTGACGAAGAATTCTGAATCCATCCGAAGAAGTTCATCCATCATCGACTCAGCCACAGGAGTAACCATCTCATTGATTGAGTCAATGTTATTTTTTCGCCGCGATTTCTTGGCCAAGCAATCAGCAACAATCTTCGTCAGATCCAACTTGGGATGGCAAATGTGTATCATAATCATGGAGAACCTTGCTCCAGCAGTCAATTGAGCTCGCACAAAGTTATGAATGTGAGGGGCATCTCTAAATTTCTCCATTAGTCCAAGAAGAGTTTCGGGAGCCTCATCTCGAGGAAATAAAGTCTTGTAAACAAGGGTTAAGGTTCTCGTGCAGAAATTGAGAAATTCACGCACCTGACAAGCGTGATCTTGGAACCTGACAATTTGCTGGGTTCGCTCAGGGGTGGCCCAGAACAGACAGCCATGGTTAAGAGAAAGATTGACGAGGAGATTCGTTCTGACATTCACTCTTTCATCTTCAGCGGCAGCGTCGAGAACCGAGCCTATTAAGCGACAAAGCAAGAAATCTAAGGGGAGGCACAGTAAAACAAAAAAGAAGCAGTGTGAGGTTGGAAAAACATACCTAGCATATCCGCGCTAGCTTCAGACATTAGCTCGAGCATGCTATTTTCTCGAGTAGTAGCTTTCTCAGCTTCCGACACAGCAGCATCCTTGGCAGCTATGGCCTCTTTGGCTTGTTGGAGAGCAATTTTCTCTCTCTCGGATGCTTGTCGAGATTGCTGCATCATTGCCAGAGTCTGTTTTTTCATAGATTGAAGTTGTTGGCGCAGTTCTTGTAAATCTTGCGATAAATGTTGGCTTGAAGAACCTTCGATGAGGTTATCATCGACCAGTGTTTTCTTCGAGAAGGAGGAAGCAGGAGAAGTATCGGCGAGAATGAGGATTGGCAGAGTAGTTATCAAATATCAACTGGAAAAGAAAATTTCAATATCAAATAAGTGCACAAGACAGAATTCCATTGATCTTCAGGAAATTTACATGGATATTACAGAAGGAGTTCTTCAAAGGGATTGCTAAGGTAATTGTCGCCAAAGCTAGTATGGCGACAATAGCAAAAGAAACCGTAAAAACAAAGAAAGAAAAAGAAGGGGCATTCAACTAGACCTCCGGCTTCGACGAGCTAGGAGTCGAAGTTGGCTTGATTCCAAGATAGGCAAGAATTTTCTTCGTATTGGGCTTTGCCGCCCTAATCAGTGCCTGCCACTTCGTGGTCTCCATCTGTTCGGTGTCGCCAACCTTCATCCAATTGATAGTTTGTTGGCTGTCAGCGACCAAGGCAACAGTGCTTTCGACAACAATCTTCATGTTTTCTTGGCGCATCTTCAGTCCAAGATTCTCTGGTGGATTGAAGTCCTTGGCAAGAGCAAGGAAAGTCTTGGGTTCCGCTTTCTTCGGGAAGAAGTAGGGGAACAACCGTGACAATCCTGCGTCAGCCTGTTCAATGCCTTCGCGAGCTTCGGTTCCATGAAACTCAAGGACAGAGAGCGCGTCAAGAAGAGGATCGTTGTCGGGATCTTCAAGCTCAAATTCTTGGTTTGTTTTACCTGTCGCAGAAAATATATGTTGGTCGACAGTAGGTAAAGAAAAGCAAGTCTAAGAAAAATAGAATGGATCGACAAAATTACCGACAAAGCGCCGATTCTGCGTGTTCAAGCGCTTGATGATCGCCTTTTCACGAGTAGCCTGTGCGGCTTTGTGCTCGTTCAAAGCAGTTTCGGCATCATCAAGTCTTTTTTGCAGATCTTCAACACCAGCAGCTTCCGCCTTGGCCTTATCAGCCTCCGCTTTAGCTTTGTCAGCATCAAGTTCAGCCTTCTTGCGAGCCGCTTCACTTTGCTCTAATTTCTGAGCAAGCGTGTCGACAAGTGATGGCGTGTAACTCACACGTTCGTTGGGAACCCCAAGAGGAAGGTATGATGCGCACAGCAGCAAGTTTTCCCTCAGAAAGAAACCAAGGTTTATCGAACCAGGAGGAGCCAAGAAGCACGTTGAAGGTTGATGGCGGCGGGATGTAGTGCGGCGCAACACCAGGGATTCCGGCGCCAACGTGGAACCTGCACAACACAACCAAAGTACTTTGCCCCAACGAAACAGATGAGGTTGTCAATCTCACCGGCTTGCTGTAACAAAGGATTAACCGTATTGTGTGGAAGATGATTGTTTGCGAGAAAACGAGTAGAACAAGTATTGCGAGTAGATTGTATTTCAGTATAGAGAATTGGACCGGGGTCCACAGTTCACTAGAGGTGTCTCTCCCATAAGATAAACAGACATGTTGGGTGAACAAATTACAGTTGGGCAATTGACAAATAAAGAGGGCATGACCATGCACATACATATTATGATGAGTATAGTGAGATTTAATTGGGCATTACGACAAAGTACATAGACCGCTATCAAGCATGCATCTATGCCTAAAAAGTCCACCTTCAGGTTATCATCCGAACCCCCTCCAGTATTAAGTTGCTAACAACAGACAATTGCATTAAGTATTGCGCGTAATGTAATTAGTGACTACATCCTTGAACATAGCACCAATGTTTTATCCCTAGTGGCAACAAGCACATCCGTAACCTTAGTGGTTCTTGTCACTCCTCCGGATTCACGGAGACATGAACCCACTATCGAGCATAAATACTCCCTCTTGGAGTTACTAGCATCAACTTGGCCGAGCATCTACTAATAACGGAGAGCATGCAAGATCATAAACAACACATAGACATAACTTTGATAATCAACATAACAAGTATTCTCTATTCATCGGATCCCAACAAACGCAACATATAGAATTACGGATAGATGATCTTGATCATGTTAGGCAGCTCACAAGATCCAACAATGAAGCACAATGGGGAGAAGACAACCATCTAGCTACTGCTATGGACCCATAGTCCAGGGGTAGACTACTCACACATCACTCCGGAGGCGACCATGGCGGCGTAGAGTCCTCCGGGGAGATGAATCCCCTCTCCGGCGAGGGTGCCGGAGGCGATCTCCTGGATCCCCCGAGATGGGATCGGCGGCGGCGGCGTCTCTGGAAGGTTTTCCGTATCGTGGCTCTCGGTACTGGGGGTTTTGCGACGGAGGCTTTAAGTAGGCGAAAGGGCAAGTCAGGAGGGGGCACGAGGGCCCCACACCACAGGGCCGCGCGGCCAAGGGGGGGCGCGCCGCCCTAGGGTTTGGGCACCTCGTGGCCCCACTTCGTCTCTTCTTCGGACTTCCGGAAGCTTCGTGGCAAAATAGGACCCCGGGCGTTGATTTCGTCCAATTCCGAGAATATTTCGTTACTAGGATTTACGAAACCAAAAACAGCGAAAACAGACAATCGGCACTTCGGCATCTTGTTAATAGGTTAGTTCCGGAAAATGCACGAATATGACATAAAGTGTGCATAAAACATGTAGATAACATCAATAATGTGGCATGGAACATAAGAAATTATCGATACGTTGGAGACGTATCGGCATCCCCAAGCTTAGTTACGCTCGTCCCGAGCGAGGTAAAACGATAACAAAGATAATTTACGGAGTGACATGCCATCATAACCTTGATCATACTATTTGTAAAGCATATGTAGTGAATGCAGCGATCAAAACAATGTATATGACATGAGTAAACAAGTGAATCATATAGCAAAGACTTTTCATGAATAGCACTTCAAGACAAGCATCAATAATTCTTGCATAAGAGTTAACTCATAAAGCAATAATTCATAGTAAAAGCATTGAAGCAACACGAAGGAAGATTAAGTTTCAGCGGTTGCTTTCAACTTATAACATGTATATCTCATGGATATTGTCAACATAGAGTAATATAATAAGTGCAATAAGCAAGTATGTAGGAATCAATGCACGAGTTCACACAAGTGTTTGCTTCTTGAGGTGGAGAGAAATAGGTGAAGCTGACTCAACATTGAAAGTAAAAGAATGGTCCTCCATAGAGGAAAAGCATCGATTGCTATATTTGTGCTAGAGCTTTGATTTTGAAAACATGAAACAATTTTGTCAACGGTAGTAATAAAGCATATGTATCATGTAAATTATATCTTATAAGTTGCAAGCCTCATGCATAGTATACTAATAGTGCCCGCACCTTGTCCTAATTAGCTTGGACTACCGGATCATCACAATGCACATGTTTTAACCAAGTGTCACAAAGGGGTACCTCTATGCCGCCTGTACAAAGGTCTAAGGAGAAAGCTCGCATTGGATTTCTCGCTATTGATTATTCTCAACTTAGACATCCATACCGGGACAACATAGACAACAGATAATGGACTCCTCTTTTATGCATAAGCATGTAACAATAATTAATAATTTTCTCATATGAGATTGAGGATATATGTCCAAAACTGAAACTTCCACCATGGATCATGTCTTTAGTTAGCGGCCCAATGTTCTTCTCTAACAATATGCATGCTTAACCATAGGGTGGTAGATCGCTCTTACTTCAGACAAGACGAACATGCATAGCAACTCACATGAAATTCAACAAAGAGTATTTGATGGCGTCCCCAGTGAACATGGTTATCGCACAACAAGCAACTTAATAAGAGATAAAGTGCATAATTACATATTCAATACCACAATAGTTTTTAAGCTATTTGTCCCATGAGCTATATATTGCAAAGGTGAATGATGGAATTTTAAAGGTAGCACTCAAGCAATTTACTTTGGAATGGCGGAAAATACCATGTAGTAGGTAGGTATGGTGGACACAAATGGCATAGTGGTTGGCTCAAGTATTTTGGATGCATGAGAAGTATTCCCTCTCGATACAAGGTTAGGCTAGCAAGGCTTATTTGAAACAAACACAAGGATGAACCGGTGCAGCAAAACTCACATAAAAGACATATTGTAAACATTATAAGACTCTACACCGTCTTCCTTGTTGTTCAAACTCAATACTAGAAATTATCTAGACCTTAGAGAGACCAAATATGCAAACCAAATTTTAGCATGCTCTATGTATTTCTTCATTAATGGGTGCAAAGCATATGATGCAAGAGCTTAAACATGAGCACAACAATTGCCAAGTATCACATTACCCAAGATATTATAGCAATTACTACATGTATCATTTTCCAATTCCAACCATATAACAATTTAACGAAGAAGAAACTTCGCCATGAATACTATGAGTAGAAACTAAGGACATACTTGTCCATATGCTACAGCGGAGCGTGTCTCTCTCCCATAAAGTGAATGCTAGGATCCATTTTATTCAAACAAAACAAAAAACAAAAACAAACCGACGCTCCAAGCAAAGCACATAAGATGTGATGGAATAAAAATATAGTTTCGGGGGAGGAACCCGATAATGTTGTCGATGAAGAAGGGGATGCCTTGGGCATCCCCAAGCTTAGACGCTTGAGTCTTCTTAGAATATGCAGGGGTGAACCACCGGGGCATCCCCAAGCTTAGAGCTTTCACTCTCCTTGATCATGTTGCATCATACTCCTCTCTTGATCCTTGAAAACTTCCTCCACACCAAACTTAGAACAACTCATTAGAAGGTTAGCGACAATAAAAATTAACATGTTCAGAGGTGACACAATCATTCTTAACACTTCTGGACATTGCATAAAGCTACTGGACATTAATGGATCAAAGAAATTCACCAACATAGAAAAAGAGGCAATGCGAAATAAAAGGCAGAATCTGTCAAAACAGAACAGTTCGTATTGACGAATTTTATCGAGGCACCAGACTTGCTCAAATGAAAATGCTAAAATTGAATGAAAGTTGCGTACATATCTGAGGATCACTCACGTAAATTGGCATAATTTTCTGAGTTACCTACAGGGAAAACAGCCCAGATTCGTGACAGCAAAGAAATCTGTTTCTGCGCAGTAATCCAAATCTAGTATGAACTTTTCTATCAACGACTTTACTTGGCACAACAAAACACTAAACTAAGATAAGGAGAGGTTGCTACAGTAGTAAACAACTTCCAAGACACAAAATAAAAACAAAGTACTGTAGCAAAATAACACATGGGTTATCTCCCAAGAAGTTCTTTCTTTATAGCCATTAAGATGGGCTCAGCGAGTTTTAATGATGCACTCCCAAGAAATAGTATTTGAAGCAAAAGAGAGCATCAAGAGGCAAATTCAAAACACATTTAAGTCTAACATGCTTCCTATGCATAGGAATCTTGTAAATAAACAAGTTCATGAAGAGCAAAGTGACAAGCATAGGAAGATAAAACAAGTGTAGCTTCAAAAATTTCAGCATATAGAGAGGCATTTTAGTAACATGAAAATTTCTACAACCATATTTTCCTCTCTCATAATAACTTTCAGTAGTATCATGAGCAAACTCAACAATATAACTATCACATAAAGCATTCTTATCATGAGTCTCATGCATAAAATTATTACTCTCCACATAAGCATAATCAAATTTATTAGTTGTAGTGGGAGCAAATTCAACAAAGTGGCTATCATCAAATATAGGAGGCATATTGTAATCATAAAAGAAAATTTTCTCCTCAATGCTTGGGGGGCTAAAAAGATCATGCTCATCAAAGCCAGCTTCCCCAAGCTTAGAATTTTCCATAGCATTAGCAACAATGATGTTCAAAGCATTCATAGTAATAACATTCCCATTAGCATGCATATAAAGTTCCATGGGTTTTTTAATTCTCTCTTCAAACACATCATGCCCTAATTCAAGATAAAGTTCATAAAGATCTCTCATATTTTTGTTGTTTTCCATTATGCTTAACTAGTGAAATAAAAACATGCATGATATTAAGTAAAGTAAAACAAGTAACTAATTTTTTGTGTTTTTGATATAGAGTGCAAACAAGATAATAAATAAAGTAAAGCTAGCAACTAATTTTTTTGTGTTTTGATTTAATGCAGCAAACAAAGTAGTAAATAAAACTAAGCAAGACAAAAACAAAGTAAAGAGATTGAGAAGTGGAGACTCCCCTTGCAGCGTGTCTTGATCTCCCCGACAACGGCGCCGGAAAAAGAGCTTGATGGCGTGTAACTCACACGTTCGTTGGGAACCCCAAGAGGAAGGTATGATGCGCACAGCAGCAAGTTTTCCCTCAGAAAGAAACCAAGGTTTATCGAACCAGGAGGAGCCAAGAAGCACGTTGAAGGTTGATGGCGGCGGGATGTAGTGCGGCGCAACACCAGGGATTCCGGCGCCAACGTGGAACCTGCACAACACAACCAAAGTACTTTGCCCCAACGAAACGAGTGAGGTTGTCAATATCACCGGCTTGCTGTAACAAAGGATTAACCGTATTGTGTGGAAGATGATTGTTTGCAGAAAATAGTAGAACAAGTATTGCAGTAGATTGTATTTCGGTATAGAGAATTGGACCGGGGTCCACGGTTCACTAGAGGTGTCTCTCCCATAAGATAAACGAGCATGTTGGGTGAACAAATTACAGTTGGGCAATTGACAAATAAAGAGGGCATGACCATGCACATACATATTATGATGAGTATAGTGAGATTTAATTGGGCATTACGACAAAGTACATAGACCGCTATTTAGCATGCATCTATGCCTAAAAAGTCCACCTTCAGGTTATCATCCGAACCCCCTCCAGTATTAAGTTGCTAACAACAGACAATTGCATTAAGTATTGCGCGTAATGTAATTAGTGACTACATCCTTGAACATAGCACCAATGTTTTATCCCTAGTGGCAACAGCACATCCGTAACCTTAGTGGTTCTTGTCACTCCTCCAGATTCACGGAGACATGAACCCACTATCGAGCATAAATACTCCCTCTTGGAGTTACTAGCATCAACTTGGCCAGAGCATCTACTAATAATGGAGAGCATGCAAGATCATAAACAACACATAGACATAACTTTGATAATCAACATAACAAGTATTCTCTATTCATCGGATCCCAACAAACGCAACATATAGAATTACAGATAGATGATCTTGATCATGTTAGGCAGCTCACAAGATCCGACAATGAAGCACAATGGGGAGAAGACAACCATCTAGCTACTGCTATGGACCGATAGTCCAGGGGTAGACTACTCACACATCACTCCGGAGGCGACCATGGCGGCGTAGAGTCCTCCGGGAGATGAATCCCCTCTCCGGCGGGGTGCCGGAGAGCGATCCCTGGATCCCCCGAGATGGGATCGGCGGCGGCGGCGTCTCTGGAAGGTTTTCCGTATTGTGGCTCTCGGTACTGGGGGTTTCGCGATGGAGGCTTTAAGTAGGCGAAAGGGCAAGTCAAGAGGGGGCACGAGGGCCCCACACCACAGGGCCGCGCGGCCAGGGGGGGGCCGCGTCGCCCTAGGGTTTGGGCACCTCGTGGCCCCACTTCGTCTCTTCTTCGGACTTCTGGAAGCTTCGTGGCAAAATAGGACCCTGGGCGTTGATTTCGTCCAATTCCGAGAATATTTCGTTACTAGGATTTCTGAATCAAAAACAGCAGAAAACAGCAACTGGCACTTCGGCATCTTGTTAATAGGTTAGTTCCAGAAAATGCACGAATATGACATAAAGTGTGCATAAAACATGTAGATAACATCAATAATGTGGCATGGAACATAAGAAATTATCGATACGTTGGAGACGTATCAACAAGCTTGTTGGCTTCCGCAAGTTTTTCTGCCAAAATAGTTAAGAATCGTCAAAATTGCGACAAAACAGGAACAAGAAATTATAAACAAGAGCCAGCAAAGAGTTATTACCTTCAGCCTTGCTGGCATACTCACGGTACCCAATGAATTGGGCACCGATGCGAATAAGCTCTTTGATCATAGGCTGTCAATGAAGGACAAAGAAAGAAAATGTCGGTATGGGAAAAATATGATGGCATAAAGAAGCAAACAGAGGAAATATAGACAGTGACAAGAAAATTAAGAACTTACATCATCCAAAAGAGGGCTAGAGGAGCTACCCAATTGGAGGGTAGGCTCCGGGATTGTTTCAACCATTGTCCTTTTTGGTGAAGGGACAAGGGGGCTTGAAGGAGGAGTAGGAGCGCCGACGTTTTGTTGAGGAGGCGAGGATTCCTCTCCTTCGACTGGCGTCTCCGAAACAACTAGAGTATGTGATGTACTCGTTCGAGCAGCCACATCAAGAGTTGGTACTTCTTCCTCATCATCACTGCGATTAAATGTCGGCAGCATAAAAAGCAAGATAGACAAAAATCTTCGAGTACAAAAATAAAGGGAAATAAAAGGTGACTTACGAGCTGATGAGGGCCTCAAGGTATGGATCATAAGCTGCCTTCTGGCGTGAAGGAACAGCTTCTTCGGCTTTGGAGGTGCCGGAATCTTCGATATCATCCCTTTTCCTTTTGTTCCTTGGAGAAACAGCAGGAGGAGGAGATTGTGCCGATGCAGTGCCTTCGGAGACAGCCTCCTTTTCAGAGGATCCCGTAGATTTTTGAGAATCTACGGGTTCATTCACAAAAGAGGGGGCATCTTGGTTGTCGTCGGTGACAACGGCCCTTTCATCGACTTCTCCACCTTCAGGAAGGGGAGGAAGCGAGACAAGATTTGGATGGTTCTATACAAAAAACAGGGGAAGATGTCAAAAAAGGAGTAACAAAAAAGATAGCAAGGCAATAACAAATCAATCGACAAAGGTTACCTTGGGAAGCGCATTGGTGGCGCTATATGGTTTTACACGGCAAGAAGAAGGGACAGGATCTTTTTTGCTGAGGGAGGAGATTTTTCGGACAAGCTTCTCTAAGTCCTTGACCTCTAAATCCGCCGACAGCCGATCTGCGTCCTTGTCGCCAACATACTTCCAGAGAGGGTATTTGCGAGCTTGAAGAGGCTGCACTCTGGTTCTAGGAAAATACGCCGTGATTTGAATACCTGACAGCTCTTTGCCGCGAGTATTCTGCAACTCATGGATGCGAGTCATCAAGGCTTCTGTCGACATTTTTTCTTCCTCGGTAGCCTCTGCATCCCAGGAGCGGCGGCGAAGGATTTTCTCGGCACCATCGAAAGGAGGGATGTTGTCTTCAGCACATCCATGATTTTCCTCCTGAATGTACAACCACTTCTTGCGCCACCCTTGAACTGAGTCAGGGAGTTTGACGTCGAAGTAATCGACTGTGGGACGAACGGAAATAACAACGCCGCCTATATTATAGGCGACATTGGGAGAGCCATTACGGCGACAAAAGAAAATGCGCTTCCATAGCGCCCAGTTAGGCTGGACGCCAAGGAAGGCCTCACAGAGGGTGATGAAAATGGAAATATGGAGGATAGAATTGGGCGTGAGATGGTGAAGTTGCAGACCATAAACAAAAAGCAATCCGCGGAGGAAAGGATGAATGGGGGCGGAAAGACCGCGGATGAGATGGTCGACGAAACTTACCCGATACCCCATTGGAGGGGTTGGGTAGCTTTCTTCACTAGGGAAGCACAGCGCCTTGGGCTTCTTGCTGATCCCCAGCTTCTTCAAGAGATTGATGTCCTGGGTGGAAATTTTGGACCTTTCCCACTCCGCGCTTCCTAGATCTACGGCAGCCATTGACGATTCCGGCGTGCTGTGTTTGATCAACCGACGCGGTGGCATCAACAATGGCGCAGGAATGCAGCTTGGAGAAGATGAGCTTAGGGAGTTGTGGGGCGCAGGAGGAAGTTTTGCAGAGGAGAGCAGGAGAACGGCGCGAGCGGAAGTGCTCGAGGAAGAAGAAGGAGATCTTATAAAGAGGTGCGACGAAGCGGCGGACCGTTGGATGGAAAAATTGTGTGGCAGATGATAACCATGTGGAATAGGGGTAAGAAAGTATTTTAACACTGGAGAAGTTACGGTACGTGCGCCAGGAAAAGCGGAGGACGTGTGTCCCCCACCTGCACGACGTGTCAAGATAATGGATAATCTGGGCCCGCAAGGCAGCGGGAGAAGACTTCTCGCGATTTTCGGACTTGCAATCGTGGCTATCGTCAGCAATAACGTCACCTTGGCAGAAGAAAAAATTCGCCTCAACAGCTTCATAAAAAGGCGATATGGAAAAATATTGGTAAGCCTTTGATCAAATACAAGTTTTTGATCAAATGCTCGGGGGCTACTTTGAAAAAATGAAAAGATCAAGAAAGACAAAATAGAAATGGCGAGAGCCTATGATCAAATACAAATATTTGCTCATAGCCTCGGGGGCTACTCCCATCGGGAGTGCTGTTCGCGCACCCGAGAAATTATAAAACTTCGGGAGAGAAAGAAAATATAGCAGCATAAGGCGTGGAGCCTACACCCAAGCACATGTCCTTGGCTGTAGCCTCGGGGGCTACTCCCATCAGGAACGCTGTTCGCGTGCCCGATGAAATTATAAAAAAGAAAGAAAGAATGAAAAGAAGAAAGATATAAGAGCAAAAGAGTATATTTCGAGTTATAAATAACTCTGCATATACTCCCATCGGGAGAGCAATATAAGTCATCTTTGACTCAATAAAATGTGCCATTCAAACAGCCGAATAAGCACTCGACAATATATTCTCAGAACGCCAAAGTTGCGATCAATTTCTGAATGCCGCAAAGCTTTGCGAAGGTAAGACCCCAGATCCGTTCTGTGAGGCGTGGCGCCGTCTCTGACGTCGGTTTGCTACTTTTATCCGTATCAACAGATACGAAGAAAAATCCTAACGGACGCGTTAGGTACCCAATAAATATGACTGGGACTCGACAGAATGGTAAGACCTTAAGCGGCACCTGTCGAAGTTTACACCAGTATCCCGAGATCATGTCCAGGGACGTGATTTTGAAGTAGGTTTTTGCGGATTGCCACTAGAGCAGTTAACTAGTACCTGATCCGTCAGATGAACTAGCCCCAACTACCATTATCCCTGTACAATATAGAAATTTATGTGAGGAAATATAGAAAAGTTTTAAGTTGTCGAGTAAAAATAAACAGTGGAGATTTTCCCTGACTCTACGATTCAAGCAAAATCTCGGGGGCTACTGACATAGGCATCCCCAATGGGCCTGCCGAAGATAGTACCCGGGGTTTACTGAAGGCCCACTACCCGAAGAATAAGAAGATTCGGAAGCCCAAGATATTGTTAAGGAAAGCTAGAGTTGTAATAGGAAGTATTATTCGTAATCTTGCGGGATGAGTTAGAAACCTTCTCGGACTCTGTAACTTGTACAATACGAATCCCTCGGCTCCGCCTCCTATATAAGGGGGAGTCGAGGGACAAAGCAATGATCGAATCATTGTCTCTCAACCCTAGTTTTCATAATCGTCGAGTACTTTTCGGCTGAAACCTTCGAGATCTACTTGCCCTCTACTTCTAACTAAACCCTAGTCTACAATCCGTAGGCATTGACAAGTTAATACCTTGTCAGTCGGCCAGCAGCCGAGGAGGCTTTCCGTCGGCGACCAGGGCTTCCGGTGAGATGAGGAACTGGGTTGCAGCCGGAGGAACCAATTTGTTGGTTCGATTACAAGCCTAGGGTGGCCCTCCCATCACTATGTCGGTACGACAAAACCCGTTGTTCTTGGACACGCGACAAACACTACCACGCGGAGTTTGCAAGCAGGAGGAGCAGCACCAGCTCGTCAAAGTCGTCACCTCTTCTGCTCCGTGCACGGTAAGCTTTGGGATGAGTTTCGCGCCATGAATAAATAAAGAGGGGATGGATAGCGTGGTAATGTAGATCCCCTAGCAAAGACGATTGACAACCAAATAGAAAACGATTGACCCCGCTCCCGTGGTGCTCCCTAGGGCGACACCGGGGCGATACCGCGCCGCTGCCGCCTACAGCCCCCTCCGCCTGCTCCGCTAGCCGCCGGCCCTTGCCGCGGTGGCGGCGGGCCCAGCCCCCGAAGGTGGACTGGGGTGGTGGACGCTGGAGATCTGCGCCATGGCTGCTAGGGCGGTGGTGGTGGCTCATCTGCGTGCAGCGACCAGGGCGGCGCCCCTGGTCGGGTTGGTGGCGGAGACTCTCCTCCGACGGCGCCTTGACCGGCGGTGAAGATCTGGGCCAGATTGGGTGGCGTTGGGGAAAACTCTAGATCTTGATCTGGGTGATTCCCGTGCTGCCTATCCGGTCTTCTTCGTTGCATGGTTGGGCCGGTCTGGTCGGGGTTGACCCTGCTTGGTCGTCGCCATTCTCTCTGCTGCCTCTTGGCCGCTGGTAGAGTGCGGCGTCCGCGGCGGAGCAGGTTGCCGGCGGGCGGCGGCGAGGGGGCCTGCCGTTCTGCCTAATAAAGGTGGCAGTCCTAGGGTTTCTCTCGCGCCAAGTGAAGATCGTTCAGAAGCTTCTTCCCACCGAGCTTGCTGGATTGTCGTGTTCCCGAAGGTCCTGCCGGAGAAATTCATTGTGCGATCAATGCCTGAAGATTGTTGGATTGGGTGTTTTCGGTCGAGCGCACCCATGTTTTTTATCTGACTGTTTGGTTTCAGAGGGAGCGCTTCGAAGCTCTGCTGGCTGTTAATATCATGGAGCTTGTTTTCTTTCCATGGTGCTGGCGGAGAAGGTCATGAAAGTCAAGATTGGTGGAAGAGCAATGGGGGTCGGATCTTGGTGGTGAGATGGAACTGGCTTGGTGTTCCGGACTTCACAGCAGCGGTATGAAAGTGGGGGCGACAACATAGGTGAAGTTTAGAGTCCTACCTTTCAGGGTGAAAACCCAAGGTCTGGCCTTAACTGGTTGTGCCTAGCAATGACTTTGTTGGACGCATTGTTTTGAGAGCGGGGACTATCTTCAGGGTGAAAACCTAAGATCTTTGATGGGGCGACGATGGTGTTAGAGCACTGTTCCCTTCTTGAAGGCGTAGTTTTTGGAGAGTCTGTATTTCAGGTGTTGTCTTGACGGTGGATGTATTGCTGTTGTTAGGCCCGAGATACTGTAGCGGGACTTTTGTTTCTTAGTTTTCTTTTTTTTTGGCTGTGTGCATCCGTAGTGCCATTAGGGTGGTGCGTTGTTGCAGAGGTTAAATGTAATTGGTATCTTTTGATATTAATATATTCCTTTTATCGAAAAAAAATGAATAGATAAATTAGCTCGTGCACAGGATGGGAAGAAAGATATATCGTCAATTTTACAAGACCCGAACGGAGACGCAAGTATCTGGAGCTCTTGGGGATCAGCCATGGAGGAGAGATGCACACAAAGGGAAACATGCATCATTATTGGTGTCCGTGGAAGGATGCGTGCGAGCAGATTTTTTTATCGTGGGACCCACAATGGAACAAGGGATGCGATCCACATATCACGCGTGCAACATAAAAGAGTTAAAAAGAAGTGTAGTCTTCCTCTCTCCATGTTTTTCAGTCTGCTTATGTAGCTTATTTCTATAGCACACATAAAAAACTATTTTAGTTACAACCAAGAAAAATTTATTCTAGAGAATAAGGTAGGAGTACTATGAGTTTTTTGTAAGCTCCATGTCTTTTTATTTTCTCTAATTATAGTTTAATTTTTTTTTAGTTTTCTCAAAGTAGTAGTGATAAATCAGTGATCTATGGTTATAGAGACTGATACAATATAATTAAAGAATTGATAAATCAGTTTGTATTATCATAATGTCGAGGTGATAACCATGCAAAACCGGAAGACATTTGATGCTGTTGGTGCCAAGATTAGGAATAGGGAGTAATCGCTCGATGTCACGGTGGTGGTGCTCACCCAAAATTATCATCTAAGTGTGGCCGACGATGAACACGAATGGTTCAACATAACCAAAGAACAAAATATATATGTAATTTTCATCACCCGGTGCAACGCACGGGCACTTTTGCTAGTAAATGATCAAAAGGGAATACCTAGATTATTCTGGTGGAAACCATCATAATAATAATCATAATAATAGGCAAGCTATGCACTATAGCTACTGCCTATACAATATTTTCAACATCAAAGGATAACAGTGGTAATCAATTAAGACCACCTACTGATAACAAGTCACTATTTCAAATCCCAACTTGTTTAAGGCAATTAGAGAGCATACTAGCAGTAACAATAAGTTGCTACTACAGTTCACTGTATCCAATTACCCTAACAACAAGCAAACCTCAAATGCCTATTTAAATCATCACTGTGCACAGTACATACCAAGGCAAATTTAATATATAAATCAACAACATCATGTCTCTGCTAATAGAGCAGGCATGGACATGAAATCATACTAGAGCCACAACTCCAGTAAAGGAAATCAAGAATATCCATGCTTAAATTAATAGAAAAAGCATATGCAATCGATTCAATTAAGAATTCAATCACTGTGTAGCATAATTGAGTAAGGAAATACATAACACAGGTCAAAACCATCTATTGCAACCAAGCACAAGTACCACATGGACCATCCAGTGTCAAGAACATTTCCATATAGAAACTAGAGCCATGGAACTATCCCAGACATGCTATTGCAACCCTACCAAGCTTTACATAGACGATCCAGTGACGGAAATTAAGCCCATGTTATAGCATGGGAGCTTGAGCAAGCTCAAGTTCATATCTAAACCAGACAAGATTACCAATAAGCTAGATATTGAAAGATTTCATTGAGTAAGGTAGAGCCAGAGAGAAGAGCTAGAAATGGACAACCATCAGAGCACCCCTGTTTGATCAATTGATCATCAGGGAGAAAGATATGAACCAGATAGGTAGGGAGAGGAAGAGAGACAGAGAGAGGGAGAGAGGGAGAAGAAGAGGACTTACCTGGCGCCTGGGAGGATAAGCCACGACATGGTGAGGCAGTGCTCACACGGCCGCGTCAACTGCAAGCCCAAGGAAGGCGCCAGCATTACGCCGGCGACACCACCACAACAGCAGCCACTAGTAGCACCAGGGTTGGTGGCACAGGTGGCCTGCGCCAAGCTGCACCCCAGAGCAACCCGAGCGGCTGTCCAGGTCACGAAACCGTAGAAACGGCGAGACGACGGCGGAGCAAAAATGGCACCATAACCCTAAACTAGGGTTAGGGTTGCGCGAGCACCCAAGAGGAAGGAGCCGAAAAATCGATGAGGATGGAAGGCAGCGGCATCGCCAGGCGCGTCGAACGCGACCCATGGTGACGGCTGGGGCGGTCGGAGTCGTCCGGAGAGAGGCGGTGACGGCGGCGGCGATACGGGATCGCCAGAGCACATGTGAAATTAGGGTTAGGGTTCGTGGAGGCGTGCGAGGTGGAATGGCCGGTTGGACCGACCGACCCGGTCAGGGTTGGGTCTAACCCGACCATACCCTGACCGGGCCAGCCTAGGGGCATTTTAGTCTTTTCATTTCACGAATTTCATTCTTTAACTCCTTAAAATGAAAATAGGTCCTATATGACCTCTAAAAAATCAAAGAATAATAAGAATAATACATCAAAAATATTCCTTATCCAAAACATAACTTGAAGAAAATTATTAAATATATTTTTTGAAAAGAGATTCTGACAAACTCTTAATCCAAAGTTTAAATACTTAAATGAAAATATTTTCTAAAAAAGTCAAGGAAAAATTAGTTATTTCCTTGAATAATTTTTCAATTCAAATATCTTCAAAACTAATTCCTCTTACTTAGGTGTTTCCTTTTCTAAAAAGAAATTATAATTGTTTAAGTAAGATTTCCTTGTTAAAATTTTAAAACCTTCAAAAATCACTACTAAAGGGGTTTAATAGTAAAATAAAGTTTAATATGGAACAAACCTCAAGTTTGAAACCGACACTCCGGGGAAGGGTTCAACCAAAAACAATCCACATAGCATGCATCCGCTGAATCTTTAAACATTGTCCTAACCAGACAATGATGCTTCTTTTCAGAACCCGGGGTCCAGTTTTCATCCAAATCCTCGAGCTGCATTATCTCGCAGTCTCCAGGCATTTTCACCCCTTACTCGTGCGTTTGATTACTTTATACCATTTTTACTTGCAAAGCAATATATTTATCACTCCAGCATTGAAAATAAAATGTTACTTTTCCAATTATGAATATGACTATGTGGTGGGCAATGGAACCATGATTTGAGATGATGGTGGAGGTTCCATTGCAAGAGTTCTATACATCTAGGATTAATAATCAATGCCGTCTAGTGATTCTAGCATCGTACATATCGCGTTAACCATAAGTTCTTTAATGGGACGGAGAAGTCAGTTGTACCTTTTTGCTCTCGCATATCAATAGATGCCTATTTGCCGTAGCCGTGTGGTGTTGTTGGTCCCACGAAAAGGTTGAGAGGCCATGAAACTCTCCGGTCCCAAGTGGATCTCTTGTGCAATAGGGTCAATGAAGGATTATATCATGGCGGAGGATCATGCGCTCTAGATTATTTAGTGAAAGAGGGCCCTCTGAATACAAAAGGGTGGATATGCAGGGTCGCAGAGAAGGACGGTGAGTGGCTTGGATCTTATATTGGGCGTCACACCAATGAAGTGTGGACGGGAAAGTACGCCCGATTGGCAACAAGGATAAGTTCTCTTATGTAAAAACTAGCGCACCTCTGCAGAGTGTATCAAATTGTGGGTTGTGTCACTCCTTGTTCCAGGAAGGGAACTACGAACGCGGCAGGAAAGGAACTCCACGAAGTTCTAGTCAACCTGTGAGGACTGACGGGCATAGTTTTTCGAATAAAATAAACCTTTTGAAGAAATATTTTCGAAATATGCATTGACCTAAGATCCCCTGACCAATAGTCGTAGCTAGTGCATCAAACACCTTTTATTTTGAACTTGTTGAGTACCTATGTACTCACCTTTCCTTTTAAACCATTCCTAGACTGTGGGACTGAAGAGGAGGCCTGCACTGAAGCACCTGAAGGTGAGTATGAGGTGGTCAGCGAGGAGCCAGACCTGTCCGGAGGTGTCGAAGGAGTGGACTATGGGATAGTATACGACAACAAAGAAGTGGAGGTGGAGGAGTAGCGACATCGAGCTGAGAAGCCTAGTGACTTACCTAAATAAGTTGTTGATCTCTTAAGATGTTGTTTACCTTAATGGTTTCATTAGTTGTAAGGTTACTTCGAGTAGAGTTGGAGTCTATGTGTTGTTCTCAATGGACCGATGAGAATACCGAAGAGTTTGTGCACTTATGGCTTGTAATAATAATGTGTGTATTTAAGACCTGCAATGTTTCGGTTGTACCACTCCGAGGGATATAATATTTGTGAAGAAGCCCCTTCATAAGTATCATATCAACGACTTCTATACTACAAAATGCATTGATATGCTAGGTCACCGCATGAGCTCCCCAATTGCGTACAACACCTGCTGGAAGTACTGAGAGATAGTCTCCATGGATCGCCTGAATATGCTATGGATGACTCTGAACCTCTGGTAATGATCCACGACATGAAGAAACATTGCGACTTGTTCTTCGACGGAGGTGTGGATGCTATCAACCAGTAGTCCTCTAGACCTAAACGTTTTCACAAGTGCATAGAAAGGGGCTCATCTCATCCGAATCATCTTGATAGCCTCCACATCGTTGCAGTTGTAGATGTAGTTTAGGTTGGCAATCCTCTCCTGATTTTGTTGTAACATAGGACCATAACTGATAGGAGGAAAAGCAGCATTCCCAACTACTCTCTTGTGCACCATCAGGATCCAGGCTTGTATGCAAATGATGAGTGTTGTGGCATGATGCACAAGCCGAAGCTGGTCGGTCTACTCAAACAAGATCTATGCATTACGAACGGTCTTATCAAAACTAACTAGTTCTACCTACATGAATCTAACACTACAGTAAAGCAAAGGAGTTTCCCTTTACCTCTGTCATGACAGACGATGGATACGGACGAAAGCCGCCACAGATATGCACAGGCTCCACTGCGGCTGGAAACGACGATCCTGCTCCGGCGCAGGAGACCAAATGGAGATGCGCGCTGCCAGATCTCTTGGTCAACGTAGCCGCCGCCGGTGTAAAAATTAGGGAAAGAAAAAATTTGGGAGGGGGCTAACGGAGAGGGTAACCGAAAAGGGAGGTTACCCCTACCTTTGCCGCTCAACGCCGCTCGAATTTTTCCTTCTCCCGTCATGTGGAGGCGGAGCGCTCGTGCGAACGGCGTTCTTGGTTTTTCTTCTACCCAGGGATTGTCCCTGTAAAATTTTTCAAACTGGATGTTTCTTCTGGACCTACCCGAAGGTGCTTTAAGAACCATGCGGTGCGACAACGCAAAGGAGCCCAGAAAACCAAACGATCCAAAAACTGCGGGGCATATGCGAGTCAAAGGGTTAGTTGCATGCGGTGGATTTTGAATTTTTGCTAGGTAAGGATAACGATTGGTGAGGTTGTTAGGATTTGAAACAGTCTGTGTGTGCAAGCATGCGGGGTGGCATTTCTTCTGAAATTGTAGAATGTGTGACATCATGCATTCACATTTATTAGTTTAACAGTAAATAAATATATATATAAGGTACATATAAATCCCTGGCCGACTTACAATTAATACTGACATTTCATACAAATAACAGAAAATACAAATCAATATACAATAAACTATCAAACTCATATTTTGAAATGCATCTTACAAATATTTTGAATTTCAAAAAAAATAAACGAAAAATTGGCACGTACATTTTCACCTGCTACGCGCTCACAAAGTTGTTTCATAAAAAGATGACTTATCATGTCATGTGTGTAAAAAAGAGAAAAAAAATAGTGCTAAAAATAACGCTTTCCACAATATAAATTTTCTCTTTTTTTACATAGACCACAAAAAATATTGATTTTTCGTGAAACTTTATGAAGACACATATATTCTGAAGATGTACATGTAAAAAAAATTGTCAATTTTTTTTGATATTTCAAAATATGATTTTTTGGTAGAGGGAGCATACACACCTAGGAACCAAATTGAATTTCCAGATCATATTAAGTTCACATATCGGCATACAACAAACTATCAAGTTCAAATCAAGATCATACAATAAATTATCAAGCTAACATTATATCACCTCCAGGCTTCATGCCACCGCTGCCCTGCATAGTGGGCATTGCGGGCTATCACGTGCCACCTCCGCCCTGAGATAGCCGTGCTCGAAGCCATTCCTGCACGCTGGGAGAACAGCGATGCGGGCACACCATCCAAACCGGGAAATGCATACCATGCAAGCGGTATGCACGTCCCCGGCTGAGTAGGCCGTCCCCTTTAGCGGGTACATGACGAAGAGAATCTTTCTTCCTTGAAGCTGGGTCTCTAGTGTGATGAATCGATAACTATATGAAGATGTACATGTAAAAAAAATTTGTCAAATTTTTTTGATATTTCAAAATATGATTTTTTGGTAGAGGGAGCATACACACCTAGGAACCAAATTGAATTTCCAGATCATATTAAGTTCACATATCGGCATACAACAAACTATCAAGTTCAAATCAAGGTCATACAATAAATTATCAAGCTAACATTACATCACCTCCAGGCTTCATGCCACCGCTGCCCTGCATAGTGGGCATTGCGGGCTATCACGTGCCACCTCCGCCCTGAGATAGCCGTGCTCGAAGCCATTCCTGCACGCTGGGAGAACAGCGATGCGGGCACACCATCCAAACCGGGAAATGCATACCATGCAAGCGGTATGCACGTCCCCGGCTGAGTAGGCCGTCCCCTTTAGCGGGTACATGACGAAGAGAATCTTTCTTCCTTGAAGCTGGGTCTCTAGTGTGATGAATCGATAACTATATGCCTTGTACATTTTCTTCCTTCACTAATTTTCTAATAGCTGGGGCGGTGCCCCCCCCCCCCCCCCACCCCCCACTTCTACTAGGTAAGAATATGCGAAGGGGAAAGAATGCGGGATACTAATCTCAGGTTGGAAAGAATACGAGGGAATCCAAACTGAAGTACCCATCAAATTCATTATGAACTAAACTAACAAGATTGCGTTGGCATCATCATTTTATTTTGTCAAAAGATGACCAAGAAGTAAATATGTTGTTCAACATGAATTTATGTTAGGAAACGAAATAAATCTCCAACACACATAAACATTATGCAAAAGATTCGACCAACATGCAAAATGTATTTTAAATTAGCCGACTCCTTAGAACTGCAAGATGTTTTGGTGATATTACTAATGGACCATCAAGATAAAAGGGATTAATTTTGTAAAATAAAAGAATTTACTAGCAAATTAAAAGGTAATGTAAACTGTAAGTTGTTGTACTTTCTTCGGATGTTTATTTCTCCCATTTACAACCTATATTCAGAGCTATATGATAATTTTCCTCTATCATAAAATACGTGTTCGATATTGATGGCCTTCAAAATCCAACTCAACACTAATAAAAGTAAGAGAAGTTTTTCTACAAAAAATTCACAACATCGTCTAATTCTAAATGGAGCTTGTATTACTTTTTATATTCTTTCTTTAACTGCTCCCTAGCTATCCCCACTCGGTTAACTTGTGTGGACATCTGTTAAATTTTCTTGTGAGGAATGAATGCTCCTATTGGAACCATATTTCAGGATTCGGATACTACTTCAGAATGAAATGCTCCAGTACAAAACGTATTTCAGAATCATATGCATATGTTTCTCAAAACCATCCCAAAGTATGCAAGTCCCGGAGCCTAATTTCTATGAAGATTATGGTGTTTACATTTTATTTTGTTATGCAAATTAGGCTAAATAGCACGTAACAGTCTTTTGTTATCCAACTATTTAATTTTTTAGACAATTTGCATATAAATTACCTACGGATGCTATTTTTTTCATAACAACTAGAATGATTATGATTTTGCATTTTTTGTCTTCATTACGTAAATTTAATAAGAAGCAACATGTAAGGGTGATAGATACAATTTGTCATCTGAATCTTTTTTTACAAGTAGCATGAGTAGGTCTTACTTATTCTCTCACTATGTAATATCAGGAAATTTTACATGTAAGGTCTAGATCCTTTTTTTCCTGTATGTGCCTACAAATTTATCACTAAGTGAAACTAGGCTAAATATCATGTAAATTTTTACAACTAGCTAGGTTGGTTTTCACATAAAAGTGTGTTGAGTTAAACTGGCTGCTGATTTGTGTTTATGTTATACTACCTCTGTTCTTTATTAATTGACGCCAGGCATGTACGTGTGTAGGCAACTTTCTCTGTACAACTCACGTCAATTTAATCCGAACGGAGGGAGTAACTTTTAGAGGGGAAGGCTTGGGGTGTTTTTCTTCAATTTCCATAGGTGGACTGTCACGCCAGGTTTTATGAAGCACATCTAAATTAAGAAGAAGAAAAAAAATCTATGATGAAGCACTTCTAAACACGAAAATTGTTTACTAGATTACAAGCAATTGACATGAATTTTACATTTCAAGCAACTGCGTATTTTTAGGTATAAATTCATGTAAATTTACTTTTCCATAAAATCATTCAGAAATTCATTTTACTAGCTTACAACCTATTAACAGGAATTTTACATTATTGGCAAACATGTAATTCTAGGTACAAATTCATGTGATTTTCTATTTCATAAAATCATCAGAAACTTATTTATTAGCTTACAACCATAAAATAATTCAGAAATTATTTGCAAGATTACAACCTTTTAGCATGAATTTTACAGTCCTAGCAACTAGGTAATTCTAGGTACAACGTCATGTAGTTCTACTTTTCCATATAATCATACAGATTTTTTATTAGCTTACAGACAATGAGATGAATTTCGCGTATATCAGTTGAAGAGATGCTGAAAAGTGACAGCTGTTGTTTGAACAACGACCTGTTAACTTAACTTTTTTAGCTGCATTTAGAGCCGTCTCATACATTTTCAGTTCAGCATGCATGTGATGTGAGACTGCTAGTCAGGAAAAGCAACCTTGCAACAAAAGACAGATAAATGATGGGAAACGCTGCCGAACCCCCGGGGAATAGCTCTCTGATCCTCCCCCTCGCGCGCACGACACGAGCATCTCCTTCCTCGGGAGAGAAGTATCACGAGGATTTTCATCCCTGCTGAAGCATTCGCTGCCTCCTCCCGCCGTCCTTTGCCGGAGCGCTGGCCCGAGCCGCAGCTCCGCTTCCTCGCGCCGTCCTTTGCCGGAGCGCTGGCCCGAGCCGCAGCTCCGCCTCCTCGCGCCGCCCCGCTTGCATATCTGCCGCCGCCGCGAGCCGGAAAGCTTCCGCCGCTGCCGCGCGTCACCCCGCGGAGCATAGTCGTCGCGCGCTTCCGCCGGTGCTGCTCCTCCTCCCGCGGAGCACCACTGCCGCGCCTCCCCTGCGGAGCCGAGAAGATGACCGCGCGCGGGGCAAAGGGCGCTGATGCACGAAGGTGGTGGCACTTGGCTCGGAGAAGGAGCCTGCTGCAGGCCGCCGTCGACGCGGCCTCGTTGCCGAATCCACCAATGTGTCGGTGCCACCGTATTCCTCGCCGGTGCGTTGCGGCCGGTCGGTCCCCTCCCCTCCACAGCGTCGTCGCCTGCAGCTCCCCCGATTCCTCACCAAGGGGGACGCGGCCTGCAGACCGCCACTTGCTTCGAGGGGTGGCGCATCTGGTGCTACGATGGAGGATGGTGGTGCTAGAATGCTACAAAAGGTCGGCGGCGCTGCTACACACGGCTCGCCGTGCCGCTACAAAAGGTCGCCGACGCTGCTACACACGGCCGGCCGCGCCGCTACACAAGTGTGTTGGCGCTGCTACACACGGCCGGCCGCGCCGCTACAAAAGGTCGCCGGCCGGCGCTGCTACACACGGCCGGCCGCGCTGCTACACAAGTTCGCCGGCGCTGCTACACACGGCCGACCGCGCCGCTACAATTGGTATAATATTGTTGCTTCGATGTTTCTGGCGAACTTCTCCGGCGAAGTCGGATTTGCTACTTTTGTTCTATATATCATTGCTACAATTGTTCTGTATTTCTGCTATAAGTTTTCCGGCGAGGTGTCCGGTGAGGTCGGTTTTGCTACAATAGCAAAAAAAAGCTGCTACAATTTTTGTGTTTTCTTGCTACTTTAGCATATATTTTTTGCTACCATGTCTTCGGTGAGGTTTCCGGCGACGCCTCCAGCGAGTTCCCGGGTGACATCTCCGGCGAGTCTTTTTGCGAGGTCTCCGATGAGATCGGTTTTGCTACAATACCAGAATTGTTTTGCTACAATAGTACAACATGTTTGCTGCATAGTCTCCGGCGAGTCGGAGATCGGTTTTGCTACAATACCATAATTGTTTTGCTACAATAGTACAACATGTTTGCTGCATCGTCTCTGGCGTGTGTATTTTGGGTATTTTGGGTGAACCGTGTTTTGCTACAATTGGGTTGACTTTGCTACAAACGAACCGTTTTTTGCTACTTTGGTACATTATGATAGCAAAAGTGGGACTAAGGTATACTGTGACACGTGTCACGATCTAGACGGTCCAATCGAGCTAATCCAACGGCTGTCCACCCGGGGGATTAGAAATCTAATCCCCCGGGGGACGCTCAGCAGTCCTAATCCCCCGGGGGACGCTCAGCAGTCCCCCCGGCGTCAATTAAAAAACACGATCAGAGGGAGTAATAATTACATGACCATAACTTAGATACTAATGTAATCCTCTTCAGAACAGTACACATTGCTTTTAATCTAACTGCTACATACGGCTGATATAGCTGCTGGACATGTGCTGCATCGCACAAGGAGAAATATCTAACTTCGCTGAAAGTTAGGCAGAAATATTGCACAGCCATAATATACAACTTTTTCTCTATTCATTCACTTAGAAAGCCAAACGTTACATCGCGAAGAGTGCATTTTGTCGAAATCAACCATCAAGTTATCTATCACAGGGAGGCGTAAATTTCCTCCACCAATTCTCAGTCTACCAATGCCCCGTGGCTTTCTTGGAAGAAGAATGGAAATAGCTCATCAAAGCCAAAAACAGAAGGATAGACAGCAGCAGTCATATTACTGCTTCAGTAAGGATGACTGAACTATAAGGGAAAATGTCTGTATTTTCTGTGAAAAGAGATACTCAAAATAATTTGGATGCTTAGTGCAATTGGAAATTATTTTCCATGATAAGCAAAACTGCAAAAGAACTGGTAAAAACATGCACTATTAGAATCTGAACATTATGGTGTTGTTCTCCCTACACAATAATACCAGAATAAGCTATAATCCAATTTAATAAAGAAAATGCCGACTATAATTTCAGTGGAATTGCAATAGTCCCAGATAGTCCTGCCTCAGAGGCGGATGGAGGATTCCCATATAGGCTAAATACATTGGCCTCAGAGGCGGATGGAGGATTCCAAGGATGCCACCAAGGTAGTGATCATTAGTGTTATGGATTGGTCTCACACTAGTTAAAAGAGGACTGGAGGAGAAAGATTACACAGTTCTTGCAAAACTAAATTCTCTCTGAACTGGCAACCAACCAGCTACCAAAAATTCTGTATGCTTGAATTGATGGTTCTGAGTTCTTGTGAGAGCTCTCATATTAGTTGCCATTATGTACAATTTCGACATAGTCCAAATAAAAGAAATGTAATTGGTGGCTCGACTAAATACTGGCATGAGGTACTGTGAGTTTATTCAAGTTTTATAATCCTGATAACCACCACTGAGGATAAAAAGATTGTGCGGTGATTAATTTCACATATCAGACTGAAGTTTTATCTAGGTTTATTAATCTGTTACAACAAGGGGTACAAATTGGTGACCCTCAGGGTAACCTCTAACCCTCTTTAGTTGAATCAAACAAACTGAACAGCCTAAGGGTCACCAATTTACATGTCTAGTTACAGCTTGGATACCGATACATCTGGTTTTCAGGCTACTGTTTCAAGGGGGCAAGCTGAATCCAAGGAACTTGGCTGCAAGGCTGGATTTGTTGATGCCTTGGATTTACATAGTACCACACATTACAATAGACCTCAAAGAGCTGTAATCATGCAATGTATAAGTTATGTAATTGGGTGGTGAAGACAACCATTGCACTCTATTATTAGTATCATGTAAGTTTTTCATTGTATATCCGGAAGACCCTATTCCGCTGGTGGCACAACAAGTATCATAGTGAAGTATCTTCAAGCCATCAAGAATTGTAAAAGGAGAGTTCTCAGCAAGTGAGAAGCACTAGTCTAGGTAAATTTACAATGCGGCAAAAATGAACCTCACGCGCGACATCACAATATATGTGGTACCTAGACTTCGGACGGTGTCTTTGCATCGATGGACAGCGCGTGCAGCCCAGTCTTGAGCTCGTCCTGCAGGAGATCATACACAGCCCTGTGTCTCTTGAGCATGCTCTTCCCCTCAAACTCCTTGGACACCACCCGCACATTGAAATGCGTCTCTCCGTCGCTGCCTGCTACCCCAGCATGCCCCTTGTGCTGATGCGAAATGTCCTCGACGTTCAGCTCTACTGGAGAAAGCCCCCTCTCCAAATTGTGCCTTATCCTCTCCTTCCTGCCACCTCCAAGGTTGCCATTTCCTTCCACTATCGTAGCTGGTTCTTCCTCCTGGAATTGGTCCTCCTCAGGGGTCTCCGCCTCTGAACTCTCGGGCATTTTTTGGGTTTCGAAAGCCGCAAACTGAGGCTCTTCCTTCTGCACGGCAGGCGTTTCAGCAGGCTGCTGAGGGGTTTCTTGGCTGCCGGTCGCGTCCTCGCCCGCGGCGATTTGCAGCGCCTTGAGCTTCATGAGGTTGATCATGTTGAGCAGGCCGCTGTTCCGGGACGGCGAGAGGCTCTGCCTGATCCCGAGCATCTCGATGAACTCGACGGGCACCATGGCGACGTCCCTGGCGGGCGCGCCGGAGAGGCCGAGCACGAGCAGCGCGGCGAGGCCCTTGGTGAGCTGCGCGTCGGAGTCGGCCTGGAAGCTGACGCATCCGGGCGCGTCCAACTCCGGAGCGGCGTGGACCCAGACCTGGGAGACGCAGCCGCGGACGCGGTTGGCGTCGGTCTTGAGCGCCGGGTCCATGGGCGGCAGGCGGGCGGCGTAGGCGAGGAGCTGCTTGTAGCGGGTGCGCTCGTCGGGCACGGACTGGAAGAGCGCGATGATGTCGCGGAGGGCGGGCGGGAGCTGCGCCGGGTCGACGGGGGAAGCGGAGGGGGAGGAGGTGGAGGGGGTCGGGGAGGCGGCGGACCTGGCGGCGAGGCGCTGGAAGGAGACGGGGCGGGAGAGGGAGAGGGCGAGGAGGTGGGGCTTGGAGAGGAGCGGCTTGGAGAGGGATGATGAGGAGGAGAGGAGGCGGAGGTGGGCCGCGGTGGTGGCGGCGGCGGACGCCATGGATGGATGGATGGCGGCGGAGGGGCGATGGTGATTGGGGAATCGGAGGTTGGGTTGGGTTTCTCTTCCGGCAATTGGGGGGAGAGGCCAGCTTTGTTTGGTTTTCTTCTTTCTTTTTGGGGAGATGCTCTCTAGCTGTAGCTCTAGGCCACGGAATCAACCCACGTTTTTTTTTTTTTTTTTTTTTGAAGCCTTGCCTATATTCATATTGGAGGAATTACAGGCAGGATTACACCCTCTGGTGGATCAGTGAACCACGTATGTCTACCACCATCAAGAGATGTGGCATATCTAGCTAGTCTGTGGGCATCCCCATTAGACTCTCTACGTTCGAAAACAAAACGAACATTCCCTCTAAGCCTTGCTCTCTCTCTAATCTCAGCAAGGATGGAACCATAGACACCCAGGTTTACACCCTGTAAACCCTTGATCACATTAGCGCAGTCTGAAGCCACCAGGATTTCAGCCAAGTACAAGTCTTCAGCCGCATCCAAAGCTTCTCTACACGCCAGCGCTTCGAGTATGCCCGGCTCAGTAAGGCCATCAAAAACCATCGCAGAAACACCAAGAACATCACCATTCTGAGATCGGCAGACAACACCAACAGCCCCCCTTGCCGTACCTTTTGAAACTGCAGCGTCAACATTTATCTTTGTTACTCCCTCAGGAGGTGCAATCCATCTTGGGGACACCGTAGAGCTCGTTCTGCGCGCCACCGAACAACTGGATTCCTTATTCGGTTCCCCCTCACACGCAGCGAGGTCGTCCAAGAAACGGTTCACAAAGGACACCGTCGCCATCGGACTCTGATAAACCTCCTCATGGATAGCCTTCCTTCTAGCATGCCATATAGCCCACATCGTAACCAGCATCCGAGAACGTTGGGGCTCCTTCCAATTCTCAAGCACATGAAATAACCAAAGCCTAGCCACAGGCTCCGCTTCCACTGCCAGCTGATCAGTGATTTCTTCACCCATTAGCGACCACACGCACCTAGACATGTTACATTCAAAAAGAGAATGTCGCCACGAATCCTCCATTCCACAGATGGAACAAGCCGGGGATGGTGCCATGTGCCTATCATGACGAACATCGCCCGTAGGAAGCGAATGTCTCGCAACCCTCCAGAGAAACACACGGATTTTTGAAGGGACAGGAACCTTCCAAAGCTTCGTCCAGGCTTTCTCTTCTCTCATGGGGTTCGAAGTGGCAGCCCTCTCATCAAACCAGTCCTCTCTGGCACTCTTGGTAGCCACGATCGCTCTATAGCAAGACCGCACCGAGAAAACGCCCGTTGTTTCGAAGTGCCACCCCCAAAAATCGGGTGCTCCACTCGTGCGCAACGGTATGCTGCGAATAACCTCACAGTCCATGGGCCAGAAGAATTCCTCCAGCTTCTCTGTATTCCACGCCGCGAACTTGGGGGTCATATAATCACACACCCGAGATGGGGCGCCATCTTTCTTGGGAGCCACAGGTCGTCTCCTCTCATCACGGGGAAGCCAGCTATCCTCCCATGCATCCGGTGATCGGCCGTCGCCAATCCTGCGGATGAGGCCGATCTTCGGAGTGTCTCGTCCTTCAATCAGAGCCCGCCGGACACGAGAGGGTGGGACCCGGCCTGCGCTGACAAGATGTCTGTGTTAGGAAAGTATACTGCCTTAAGCACCCGGGCACTCAACGTCTCAGGGCATTGCAAGATGCGCCATGCCGATCTTGCCAACATAGCCAAGTTGAACAGCTCAATATCTCGGAACCCCAGGCCCCCTGCATACTTTGGCTGCGTCATAGATTCCCAGGAGACCCGAGCAGGTTCTCCTTTTGCCTTCTTTGCTTCCTCACCAGAATTTGCGAAGCATAGAGTTGATGTGTTCGCATAAACCCCTTGGTAACTTGAAACAGGACATCGAAAATGTAGGAACAGCCTGAGCCACTGCTTTAATGAGAACTTCTTTTCCTCCAACAGACAACCACTCGCTCCATCCATCCCAGGACCTTTTTCCAAACTCTATCCTTTAGATATTTAAAGGCACCATTCTTGGATTTTCCAACATCAGATGGCATTCCAAGATATTTTTCATCGAGGGTCTCCTTCTGTACATCCAGACACATTTTTATTCCCTCACGAACACTTTCCGGACATCCCCTGCGAAGAAAACGAGATGACTTATCCATATTGATCCTCTGCCCCGAAGCCTGGCAGTACATCTCCAGAACTTCCTTGATCTCTGTCGCACCCTCGGCACTTGCTTTGAAGAACAGCAGGCTATCATCGGCGAAGAGTAAGTGGTTTACTGCCGGAGCAGTGGGGGCCACTTGTATACCACGAAGCACAGATGATTGATTTCTAGATTTTAGGAGGCACGAAAGGCCCTCTGCTGCCAACAAGAACAAGTACGGCGAGATAGGATCACCCTGACGAATCCCCCTGGAGGGGCGAAACTCTTCCTGTGGTGTACCATTAAACAACACCGAGAAAGATACGGTCGAAACCAGTCTCATCACTAGTGTCACCCAGGTTCTACTGAAGCCCAACTTGAGCATTATGGCCTCAAGATAGCTCCACTCAACCCTGTCATACGCCTTTCTCATATCCAGCTTTAGTGCACATGCTCTATGCATCTTCGATTTATTCCTCTTCATGAAATGAAGGCACTCATACGCTGTAATGATATTATCCGTGATCAGTCTTCCAGGAACAAAAGCAGATTGTTCCTCGGAAATAATCTCCGGTAAGACTTTCTTCAGCCTATTCGCCACCACTTTACTTGCAATCTTATATATCACATTGCACAGACTTATAGGGCGGAACTGTCCCATTTCCTTAGGACTCGCTATTTTTGGGATCATCACAATGAAGGTTTTGTTAATCACCTCCGGACTCTCCTCACCCTTCAAAACTCTCAGAACCACCTTCGTCACCTCCTCACCACAGACATCCCAGTTCCTTTGGAAAAAATGGGCTGGGAAGCCGTCAGGTCCCGGAGCTTTAGTGGGATACATCTCAAAAAGGGCCTCCTTTACTTCCTGCATACTGAAAGGTGCATCCAGCATTGCATTCATATGCACATCAACCTTTGCCGGGACAGTATCTAAGACACCCTCCATCCCATTTACTCCCTCATTCGAGTACAATTCCCTATAAAAATCGCTGGCTAGGGTGCCCTTGGCTTGGTCAGTTGTCACCACTGACCCATCAGTCCTCGTCAGTTCCGCGACTGCATTTTTCTTCTTCCGCATGGTAGCACGCATATGAAAGAACCGGGTGTTCTTGTCCCCTGCCGCTAACCATTGGATCCGCGACCTTTGTCGCCACATCACTTCTTCTTGCTCAAGTAATTGGGAGATATTGGCAACCAACTCAAGCTCTCTGTCACATGGACCATCCCTTGACAAGTTGCTTCTCAGAACTCCCAGTTCACCCCTCAAGTCCTTTAGCTTCTTCTGAATGCTGCCAAAAGAATTGACACGCCAGAGCGCCAAGTCAGACGCTACTGTCTCCAGCTTATGATGAATATCATCCACTGTATTGGCCGAGCCCCCTCGCTGCCATTTCTCCTTTAGCATAACCGAGAAATCTGCATGGCTTTCCCATGCAAGCTCATACCTAAACACTCCTTTCCCCGTCGCCGCTTCCTCGAGCCTTACGTCGTACGCGAGAGCGGGATAGGTAAGTGATCCGACGTCGCCACCATAGTCAAGTGGCGCACCTGCTGCCTCGGGGTAACGAGCGCACCACGCCGGGGAAGCGAGGGCACGATCCAGCCTCGTTCTGCGGTAGATGCCTCCGACACTTTCCTCTCAAAAGTCCGGGGCACTCCCTTATAGCCAAGATCATGGAGTCCGTGAGACGTCCACCATCTCTCTAAAACCAGCCATTTGGTCGTCGCTCCGTTCGGTCGCTCCTACATGTTCAGCACGGTGAAGGACTTCATTGAAATCCCCGATGCACAGCCACGGAAGATCATTTGCCGAACGTATATACTTGATCATATCCCACGTTTTTTGCCTCTCGTTGACCTGTGCCTCTCCATAGACAACAGTAAAACGCCAAGGCTCAGATCCCTGCTCCGTAACAATCATATCAAGATGGTACTGCGAGTAGGGCAAGACTTCCACTTTTATTTCATTATTCCAAAATAAACCAATACCGCCACTGCGGCCAGAACTACTAACGACAAAACTCTTATCGAAACCTAAAGAACGAGATAAATTCTCCACCCTTTTCTTATGCAGCTGAGTCTCCACTACACAAAGAAAGGCTGGGTTATGCGGCTTCGCTAGATCACGAAGCTCTCGAGCCGTCGCCGCTCCTCCCAAGCCACGACGGTTTGCACTCGGGATACTCATTGCGCCGGGCGGCGCTCCTCACCGGAGCCCGCCGTTGAGTTTGCTTTTGAGTGTTTCTTCGGGCGTTTCTTCTCCCGAGCCGATGGAGGCGGAGGAGGGTGCCCTCCCGAGGAGCATACTCCTTGGGTCCTAGCTCACCATCAAAATCCAGCTTCTTCGCTGCATCATTCTTATCCTCGGGGATTCTACAATCACCCTGTATCTTTCCATTCCAACCTCGGAACATCCGGAGTTGGATGTACCCCTTTCACTTGGGCTCACCTCGGTCAAGCTAGCATCGGCCGATGTTCTTTTACGAGTTTCCCCAAGCGCCGGGCGATCGATGCACCGGGCCACCGCCACGGCCTCGGTGTCCTACACCTCCTCCGCCACCGGTGCGACCAAACCCCTCCTCGAGGCCGACCTCGTCCACCCACGGCTCGGCCACGACCTTCCCCACGTCCCGGCGCCGGCCACGACCCTCACTTCGGCCGTGCCTTTGCTTTGGGAGAAAGGTTCAACATTTGGGTAAAGTTGGGATCTGTTCCACGGCGTATACTGCTAACATCCATGTACCAAAACCAAGGGTCTCCGGTGGGTGCTCACCTGCCCCACACTCCTCCTTCGAGATGGCCCGGAAACCACAAGCGGCACAGAAACGAGGTATTTTTTCATATTTGACACGCATAACCACCGGCGGATGTCCCTCCGGTTGTATTGTTACAAACCTCGTCAACTCCTTCCTCACATCCAGCCAGACCCGTGCCCTGACGAAATCACCACCATCAACACGGATATCAATTGTAATCACCTCCCCAACTTTAGCAGCAAGATCCAACATGATTGGTTTCTTCCGGAATAGCTCAGGTACATCATGAATTTGGATCCAAGCATGGATACGGTTCAGCTCAACAGATGAGGCCTTGCAGCTCCCATCGTATTTCTCTATTAACAGCCCCTGCTCTCGAAAGATCCAGGGCCCCTGCTCGGTAATCCGCTGCCAATCACCCAGACAGTTTGCCTGGACAATGAATTTATTGTCCTCAATATCTCTGATAGTTACATCCTGCGCCGGCGCCTAAGCATACCGCATCGTCTTCTTCATCGATGTAGCACTGAACGGCCTCGGTGTAAGAACACGCATCACCGCCATCCACTTCGTACTTTCCTTCAACGCTTCCACATCCTCCTTTGGAACAAAAACTCCACCAATGTCCTCCCCCTTGAGGTTCAAACTCTTCGACAATTCCTCCAGCGTCGGTTCCGATCGGGGCGGGACCCCGATCCGCTGGCATCTCTCTTCTCACCACCCCCTCCATGGTCTTACCTCCCAAACCCTAGGCGTTACGGGAACCAAGGCCGGGTAGTTGCACAAGGCAACCCCTTTGTCAGCCCGAGTAGCCACCAGGAACGACGTAGAGGAGGGGAAGAGACGAACCTGGCGGTGGGAGATCTGCAGAAACCTCGCCGGCGTCGTGATCGCCTCCGAGTCGCCAAACCCTAGCCGCTCACGCGAAAAGGTACCGGAATCAACCCACGTGGATGACTATTGTCATTGTGCACATGGAGATGGACTTGTTCATCTGAAGATCAGCCCATCCGGCCCGACCTAGTTTTGCTTTTGGACTGGTGAAAGAACATCTCTTGCATTTTGTTTTGTGTGTTTGATGTCAATATATGTGATACACTAATGTTTGATTAAGTGGTACAGGGATTACATAGTTTCATATTTGCGTGTGTTGGATTTGGTCGGTCTGTCAAAAGATAACAGGAAAGTTTGGCTAGGCCGGATAATCCGGGCCGGATATTCTTGAAATATCCGGCCCCCTGATTTTGGCTAAGTCTTCGAGGAAAAGCAGCTCAGTGGGGGGGCCGGACATTTGGCCGGATAATGTCCCGGTATTGTACCAGGGCCGGATTATCCGGGCCGGATATTTTGGAAATATCCGGCCCCCTCGATTTTGGCTAAGGACTCGGAGGAAATGTGAATCAGTACATGGGCCGGATATTTGGCCGGACAATGTCACACTTTTGTTCTGTAGGCCGGATTATCCGGGGGGGGGCGGATTATCCGGCCCCTACTTACACCGGATTATCCGGCCCCCCCGGGAGCATCAACGGCTCAATTTCGAGAGGGGGTATAAATACCCCCCTTCTTCTACCTTGGTTGCTTGCTCAATCATTACACAAGAAATCTGTCAAGCCACCTCCATTAGAGCCACCTCAAGAAAGTCAAGATTTGCAAGATCTCCTTCCTCCCCCAACCAAAGCTCTTGATCTTTGGGGATTCGAAGGAGAAGACACCGATCTACATCCTCACCGAAGCGTTCTTCATTTCCCCCTCTCTTGTTTGAGGGATCTCATGCTAGTGTTCCTATTTGGTTCTCTAGTTGATTTGTTGTTGATGTATTATTGTTGATTGTTGTATTGTTACAGATTTGGGAGCCTCCAATTTGGTTGTGGATGTGTGCCCCAAGAACTTTGTAAAGGCCCGGTTTCCGCCTCGAGGAAATCCCTTAGTGGAAGTGGGCTAGGCCTTCGTGGCGTTGCTCACAGGAGATCCGAGTGAAGCCTTCGTGGGCTGTTGGTTTGGCTTGCGTAGCAACCACACTCCTCCAAACGTAGACGTACCTTCTTGCAAAGGAAGGGAACTACGGGAATCATCTCCGTGTCATCGCGTGCTACACTCTCGGTTACCTCTATCCCACTCTATCTCCTATTGCGTAGCTATACCTTGCTTAGTTGATATCCTTGTCATATAGGTAAATTCACATAGTTGCATATCTAGAGAATTTACCTTTCGTGTCAAGCCTAAATTGAAAAAGAACTAAAAATTGGTTAGCACCTATTCACCCCCCCTCTAGGTGCGGCATACGATCCTTTCAATTGGTATCGAGCCTCGGCTCTTATTTCGGGCTTAACCGCCTAAGAGTATGCCGGACGAGGTGCCCTCGGTAGGGGCCGCCTGGACGGTCTCCGTGGAAGACTTCAATTCATTGAAGTCCTCCATGGAAGCCCAAATGGAAAGCATGAAAAAGATGATTGCCGAGCTATTGGCTCCGGCCCCACCCAAGGCACCTAGTGTAGAGGTAAAAGTCACGGGTGCGTTAGATGATGGAGAGGCTTCGGACTTACCCTCATCTACCAAACCCGTGGAAGGTGACAACTTAAACACTATCAAAGCTACAAGTGCATCTCCCAAGGGAACTAGTGAAAGTGAGAGCTACAATCGAGTACCTCCACCTTTCCATTCACTCGATATACCGGTTCCCATGCCTCATTTGAACATTAGGGGTGACCCACCTAAGTTTTCCGTTGATAATTTCGATACTTGGCAATTTGAGTTCCGCTCTCATGTTTGTAGTGCCTCAAATGAACTATGGAGAATCATCATGGAGGGCTTCAAGCCATACAACCCCGACAAGTTGACTAGAAGAGAAGTCGTTGATAGTCAACTCAACAACACCGCCCTTCACATGATTCAAACTAGTGTGGGGACTCCGGAATTGCATCGGGTCCGGGACTTCACCACCGCCAAGGAAGCTTGGGACGGCTTGGCCGCTAGTTGCATTGGAAGTGAGAGCACAAGGAGGAACAAGTATAATGCTCTTAAGAATAAAGCCGAAGGATTCTTGAGGCTACCGAGATGAAGATCATGAACTCATGTATGGAAGACTTCTCACCGTTGCCAATGCCTTCCGGCTTATTGGTGCCACCCACATCAATGACTCTTGGATCAAGGAAAAGTACATTGAATGCATGATGCCATTTGTTTCCATTGATGTCAAGACTCTTGTAGGAAGGGAATGCTATCCCTCTCTTACTTCTCAACAAGTCGTGCACGAGATGCAAGCTCTCAAGGTGCTTGAAGAAACCTCTCATGATTCTCGCAATCGTGCTCTTGGAATGGCAAAAGGCTCCAATCTTGCCTTGGTGGTCAACTCCGGTGAAGAAGTGATTCCTCAAGAATCTTATAGGGCATCTTGGAGTATGTCCTATCCAGGAAGATTTGCAATGCCACTACCATGATCACATGGCCTTCCATGCAAAATCCTTTTGGGTTGATCCCTCCAAGGCCAAGGAAGACAACATCAAGAGGAACAACAAAAGTGGTTTCACTAGCTTTGGTCCAAAGACAAGATCTTGCTACAATTGTGATGACAAGCGCCACTTCATTGCCGATTGCCCCTATGAAAATAGAGAGCTTCATAATGGAAGGCTCATTCCCAAGGACAAGAGCAAGGACACCAAGGGCAAGTATTCAAAAGCCCCCAACAAGAAGTTCTACAACAACAAGACCAAGAAGGGCAAGAGGCCCTCAAGAGTTGTGCTAGTAACAAGGGAAGAATATTCTTCCGATGAAGTTGAAAGTTCAAGTGGTGAAGAAGATGAAGAAAGCTCAAAGGAATTGGCCGCCATTGTCATCACCAACATACCCTCTTCATCTCTCTTTGAATCTCCCAATGAGAACCCTCCTATCAAGAATGCACATTGCTTCATGGCAAGGTCCTCCTTGGACACATCTATCGTGCTATCAACTCAAGAAGAGTATACCTCCGGAGATGATGATGTTGATGATGAAGAAGATGCATCTTCCAATGGATTGGTTGCTCTTGCCTCCCTCTCCACTAACTCTTCATCACCAAGTGAATCCCCCAATGAGGTCATCCTTGTGGAGGAAGAAAGTTGCCTCATGGCTAAATCCTCCGAGGTATCATCTCCTAACCCCTCTATGCCTAACATATCTAATGAACTAGGGGTTGATGATGCTAGTCTAAAAGTGAAACAAGAAATGCTAGATTTTGATGATTTCATTCTCAACTTACAAGGTAACACTAAAAAGCATGTTTCAAACCTCATGATTCGTTTAGCTCAACAAAGTGCTATGCTTGAGAAAAGGGTCAAATAGAGAGAGAAGACTCTCTCGAAATCCATGCTCTTAAAAATGCTCTTGAGGAATGTCAAGAAACCATATCTTCTCTTGAAGAGAGGTTAGAAAATATTGAAGAGCCTCAAGATAAAATTAACAAGCTCACTAAAGCTAGAGATCTTGCTAGGGCTAAGAATAAAGTGTTTACAAAGGAAAAGGCCCAATTTGGGGTTGATCATGAGAAACTTGTGAAGGATCTAGATGAACTAGACAAAGCTCACAAAGATTTGAAGAGTGAATACACTCTCCTATCCAAGTCGTTTGAGCAACTTCAAATTAGGCTTGCTTCATATGATGTGCCTAGTTCCTCTACTCCTCTATGTGATCATGCAAACATTGTTGAGGAAAATGCTAGGTTGAAGGATGAACTTGCTAAGGCCTCCTCTCCCCAAAGTAAACTTTCTTTGGATGATCTTTTGAGTAAGCAAAGATCAAACAATGGGAAGGAGGGCCTTGGTTTTAATGCCAAGGCAAAGAAGGCAAACAAGCAACAGGCCAACCCCGCACAAGAAAAGAAGAAAGTCGTCACTCATGGTGAAGCCTCCAAGGGCAAAACCATGAATGATGATGATGCGGGAATTACTAACCCTCACTATGTTTTATTTAAATATTATTATGGTGATGTTTATGCTAAATATGTTGGCCCATATGATGGTTACGTTGCTTGGTCTATTTGGGTCCCAAAGACCCTTGTTGCTAACAAAAGAGGACCCATTGCAAAATGGGTACCTAAATCCAAGAATTGATCTCATGTAGGACTATGCTCGTCGGAGGTTCAAAATGGGTACTTGATAGTGGATGTACAAGTCATATGACCGGCGGCAAGAACCTCGTCAAGGAGTTGAGGCCTAACATTAATGATATCACCGTCTCCTTTGGCGATAATTCTACATCCGAGGTATTGGGTTTTGGCAAGGTTGTGGTTGCACACAACATTACTCTTGTGGATGTCATGCTTGTCAAAACCCTTGGTTACAATTTGCTTTCCGTTTCCGCCCTTGGCAAGATGGGTTTCGCCGTCTTTATTGATAATGATATTGTGGTCCTCTTGTGGAGCAAGACTCTAAAAGTCGCATTCGTTGGGTATCGCGAACACAACTTGTATGTGGTGGACTTTTCGGGGGCCACCACGTCAAGTGCGATGTGCCTATTCGGAAAGGCGGACGTGGGTTGGTTGTGGCATCGCCGCCTAGCCCATGTCAACATGAGAACTTTGCAAAGTCTTCACAAGGGGAACCATATTGTGGGACTAATGGAAAATGTGTCTTTTGCCAAAGATCGTGTTTGTAGGGCTTGTGTTGAAGGCAAAATGCATGACTCTCCGCATCCAAGCAAGACCATTATCTCTTCCAAGAGGATCTTGGAGCTCCTTCATGTGGATCTCTTTGGTCCCGTTACTCATGCAAGTCTTGGTGCGAAGAAACATTGCTTGGTGATTGTCGATGACTACTCAAGATACACTTGGGTCTACTTTCTCAAGACGAAAGATGAGACTCAACAAATATTCATTGACTTTGCTACCGAGGTGCAACGCCAACACAACCTCCTCATTATGGCAATAAGAAGTGACAACGGCTCCGAGTTCAAGAACTACACACTCAATGATTTTCTTAGTGATGAGGGGATTCGTCATCAATATTCCGCTGCTTACACCCCTCAACAAAATGGTGTTGCGGAGAGGAAGAACCGGACTCTTATGGATATGGCAAGGTCTATGATGGCGGAGTATAAATCCCGCTATAACTTTTGGGCCGAAGCCATCTCCACCGCTTGTCACTCCTCCAACCGGCTCTATCTCCGCAAGGGCTTGAACAAGACTCCATATGAAATACTCACCGGGAACAAGCCTAATATCTCATACTTCAAGGTGTTCGGGTGTAAGTGTTTCTACAAAATCAAAGGAGTTCGTTTATCTAAATTCGCTCCTAAAGCTTTGGAGGGTATATTTGTTGGTTACGGTGCCGAATCTCACACTTATAGAATCTTTGATGTATCTTCCAAGATTATCATTGAATCTTGTAGTGTGAAGTTCGAAGAAAATGATGGCTCCCAAGTGGGGCAAGTTGATGTTTGTGCAGGTGATGAAATACCTCAAGATGCCATAGTAAGAATGGGTGTGGGATTTTTCCGCCCCATTGAGGGACACGGTGTGGCGTCTCGGGAAGGACTATGCTCTACCACGGTGGAGCCCTCATCTTCTCAACATCAACAAACCTTACCTAGTGAAGCAAATGATGCACCAACCCAAGAACAAGAACAAGACTCTCCCTCTTATGTGCAAGATCAAGGACAAGATCAAGGTCAAGATGAACCTATCACTCACAATGCCTCCAATGAGGAACCAATCAACTCTTGCCCTTCTCCGAACATTGTTCAAGATCAAGCACATGAGATTGAGCAACCCCAAGCAATTGAGGAAGCTCAAGTTCAAGGTCAAGACGGGGACCCAAATGATCAAGTTGATCAAGTGACACCTCCAAGGCCTAGAAAGACCAAGGAGGAGATCGAGGCCCGTCGTCTAGCAAGAAGAGATAGGAACCTCGAGCTACGTGGACACACTCATGACAAGGTTCTTGGTGATGTTAGGGCAAAGGTTTCCACAAGAAGGCAATTGGCGAACTTTAGCCATCATCATGCTTATATCTCCTTAGTGGAACCCAAGAAAGTATTTGAAGCCCTTGAAGATTCGGATTGGTTGGAAGCTATGCATGAAGAACTCAACAACTTCAAGCGCAACAAAGTGTGGACTCTAGTAAAGAAGCCTAAGGAGTGCCGCAATGTTATAGGCACTAAATGGATTTTCAAGAACAAGCAAGATGAGTTTGGAAATGTTGTGAGGAACAAGGCAAGATTGGTGGCTCAAGGGTTCTCTCAAGTGGAGGGTATTGACTTTGGAGAAACCTATGCTCCCGTGGCTCGCCTTGAGTCCATCCGTATCCTTCTTGCTTATGCTTCGCATCATAACTTTAAGTTACAACAAATGGATGTGAAAAGTGCTTTTCTTAATGGTCCTTTACATGAAGAGGTTTATGTTAAGCAACCCCGGGGTTCGAGGATCTCAACTTTCCTAACCATGTCTACAAGCTTGATAAAGCACTTTATGGTCTCAAACAAGCTCCTAGAGCTTGGTACGAGCACCTTAAGGAATTGTTGGTAGACCGTGGGTTTGATGTTGGGCTAATCGACCCCACTCTTTTTACTAAGAGGGTCAATGGGGAGCTTTTCGTTTGCCAATTATATGTTGATGATATTATATTTGGATCTACTAACAAAGCTTTCAATGATGAATTCTCAAAGCTTATGACCGATAGGTTTGAGATGTCTATGATGGGAGAGATGAAGTTCTTCCTTGGTTTTGAGATCAAGCAATTGAGGGAAGGAACCTTCATCAACCAAGCAAAATATCTCCAAGACATGCTCAAGAGGTTCAAGATGACCGAGATGAAGGGTGTGGCTACTCCTATGGTTACCAAATGTCATCTTGCACTAGATCCCAATGGTAAAGAGGTGGATCAAAAGGTATATCGCTCCATGATTGGATCCTTGCTCTACCTTTGTGCATCTAGACCGGACATAGTGTTGAGTGTTGGTGTGTGTGCAAGGTATCAAGCTTCTCCTAAAGAGAGCCACATGATGGCTCTCAAAAGAATCTTTCGATATTTGGTTGATACCCCAAGATATGGTATTTGGTACCCCAAAGGCTCAAGTTTTATTCTCAATGGTTATACCGATGCGGATTGGGCGGGTGATAAGGATGATAGGAAATCAACTTCCGGGGCTTGCCAATTCCTTGGTAGGTCCTTGGTGTGTTGGTCTTCTAAGAAGCAAAATTGTATATCTCTCTCCACCGCCGAAGCCGAATATGTTGCCGCCGCAAGTGGATGCACTCAATTGTTATGGATGAGGCAAACTTTAAAGGAATACGGTGTCATTTGTGACAAAGTGCCTCTATTGTGTGACAATGAAAGTGCTATCAAGATTGCCTATAATCCGGTGCAACATTCAAGAACGAAGCATATTGAGATCCGGAATCATTTCATTAGGGATCATGTTGCCCGGGGTGATATTGAGCTTATCTATGTTCCTACCAAAGATCAACTTGCCGATATATTCACGAAGCCTCTTGATGAAGCAAGGTTCTCTTATTTGAGGAATGAGCTAAATATCATTGATTCAAGGAGTATAGCTTGACCATCTTGCAAACACACTTTCGTCTCAAAACTTTATTTGGTTTAGATGTGGGCATGGAAATAGGGGGAGTGCGGTTTAAATTATTGAGCTATCCCTCCCCCCATAATGCCAACATTAAGAAATCATTCTCTTTATATCATATGTTGATATGTGAGCTTCAATGATGAGTAGTGGCTTGGACCCAAGATATATCTTCGCGGTGCCATGCCACAACACTCATATATGGTGGCCTAGGCCACCACACTCTTCTTTGTGAAGAGTTGGAGTTATTTGGATCTTATTGCCTCTTATTTGACAACTCCATGTTCTTATGGGAAATCACTCAAGTTTGGCCTTATTTGCTCATATCTTGCAAACTTGAGTGATCATGTACCATTAACAGTTTGAACCCTCTAAACCTAAGCCTATTCTCTCCAATAAGCCACTTCCATCTTGCTCATTTGTCATGTTTGGTAAAAAACTTGGAGTTTGAGGTTTCTCGGTCGGATGATCTAGGTTGCCCCATCTTATTGGTAAATATGCATCTCATATGTGACGTGATAGTTCATTACATCACATATGGTTTCGCAAATATCCAACTAAAGATAGGGCTGGATTTACGGAATTCTGGAATTTTCCAGAACACCGGATAATCCGGCCCCCAGGCACCCCGGAATATCCGGCTGGGCCGGATTATCCGCCCTCACTTTGGGCCGGATTATCCGGCCTGGGCGTTTTGCGGGAAGATTAAGGGAGGCCGCGGGGTGAACGGTTGGCACACCAATCAGTTCCCCCACGCGCCCCCTTCTTCCTCCTCAAGCCGCCGGAGCTCCTCCTCCTCGCCGGAGCCACTCCGTCCGCCCCCTCTCGGAGTTCTTGGGTGGATCGGGTGGATCTCCTCCCTAGCTACCTTCTCCTCCAAGCGGTTTCCACAATGGATATGGGTATGATTCACAATCTCTATCCCTAGATGTTGTGTTTTATATGTGCTATTTTCTTGGTGGAATTGGTGTCTAGTTGTTCCAAATCGTGTGTAGTGTACTCCTCTTGCATGCTATGAGGCCGATCTAGTCTTAGACATGGTTTTTGATTGGAAATCTGCACATCTCGAAGGGCCGGATTATCCGCCCCCCGAGCCGGCCGGATTATCCGGCCCGGCCGGATTATCCGCCCCTAGGGGACCCCGGATTATCCGGCCTGGAGCTTCATCGCCGCTGCAGTTTGCTTCAATCTGTCATGTCTAGATTCGTACCGACTTATTTGCATGCTTCTCGAGTGTATTACTGTATCTTACATGACTTATGAGCATTACCTTTCCTTTGCTACCCGCCTTTGCTTCTCACGGTGGTGCTTCTCGGGGTGGTCGGAGACGCCAGAGGCATGATCGATCTAGTGACGAGTTTGCACCCAATGCACCTCGCAAGTCCGTCTCCACAAGGCGGAAGAACAAGGAAGCGAGGGAGAACTACAAGGCCATGGATCCTATTTCTTATTCAGCTATCCGCTTGAAGAACCGGTATGAAGACGTTCCAAGGGATGAAGAGATAGAGGGCAGGAGATATTGGTGCATGGAGCAAATGTACATCTACAAGGACATCTATGACCCAATGAAGAATCTGAGACCCATGCAAGCCATTGATGTGGACATTCTAGCTGAGAACAATCATTTTGAAGATGCTATCTGGGGTTGTTGGAAGAATGGGATTGAAAGATATCATGAAGATTCAATGTAACTATAGCCCAGATTTGGTGAAGCAATTCTTTGCCACTTTGGCAATCAAGAATGATGAGGAACGCACTATGGAATGGATGTCCGGCTCCACACACCGCACCGCCACTCGCGCCGCTTTGCCGGTATCCTTGGAGTTTCTATTGATGAGGGTCGTCGTCTTCATGGACCTCAACGGACCGACAAGAATGCTCTTGCTAATCTCTATACCTCAGCTGGAAGGATTGGTTATACTAAGGGGCTGCTCACCATATACGATCGGTTGTTCCGGTTCTTTCGGGCAACCATTTGCCCAAGTGGTGGTAACAATGATGCTATCCGGGGAGTTCTTGTGGATCTTATGCACCTCAGCTATAAGTGTGCTCGTGATGGTGATGAGGTGCGGGACTACACTCTTGATATCATGGACTTTATCTTCCATGAGATCCGTGATGCCATGGTCTCCCGGACCACCATACCGTATGCCCCCTACATCCAGCTTCTCATCAACAACTCTGTGTCTGTGAGTGAAGATTTGAGTGGGTATCCGTTAGTGCAGCACCATGTCAAGAAGGCCTACAAGCTCAAGCCAGTCTCTTCAGCTGTACCTGCACCTGACTCTTTCATGCATGATGCTCGTTCTAGTGGTGTTGCTCCTGCTCGTCATCCTGATGCCCCGGCTCTGAGGAAGGAAGTGACTCGGCTTAGTTGGTTTCAGCGTCACATCCTTTGCATGAACATTGAGATTCACAAGGAGAACTATGCAGCTAGCCGTGAGCGTTCTGAGATCAAGCATACTCAGGCGGTTATTCTACACAAGCTCAGTGGTGATCAAGGTCCTCCGCCTCAGCCTCCAGCTCACCCGGGTTACTCTAGGTGGCACTCTGCACAGGTTCCATGGAGTGATCTTGATGATTGCCTTCAAAGGTCCAACACCTCTCGTCGCTCTCCGGATGCTCCTGACACTGATGAAGAGGAAGAAGAAGAAGAAGAGGTGCCAGAGTCCGATGATGATTATGCCTCCGAGTGATTCTCATGGGACGTGTAGCATCGCGCTTGTCCCCTTTTGGCGTCTCGATGCCAAAGGGGGAGAAGTGTTCTATTAGGATTCTCCGGGATTTGCATGGTTTGGGCACAAGCATATGCGTTTATCATTCTTATGTTGCTTGTGTTCCCCTTTTAGTTGAACTATTTGGTTTGTTTGTGTGCCGTTCAAAACTATGTGCTATGTGGTATGAGACATTGTTATGGTTTTCGGATTTCTATTTGTTGAGATCAAGGATATTACATTGTGTGTGATGCTATATCTCCGCATTATATATCTACACATGGGTATGATTTCTTGCTTCCTATCTCAACTTCATATGTGTCAATGTCCTTTGTTAGAGCTCATGTTGGATATCTTTTATGTTGAGGCACCATACTCCTATGTGTTGTGTATTTGTATTCAAATGCAAATTACTTATATGCACACATGTAGGGGGAGTGCCTCTATGTCTTGCCATCATGCTTGTCTTTTTTTTGTGATTCCTTGGCAAATCCGTATATTGTCATCAAACACCAAAAAGGGGGAGATTGAAAGAACATCTCTTGCATTTTGTTTTGTGTGTTTGATGTCAATATATGTGATACACTAATGTTTGATTAAGTGGTACAGGGATTACATAGTTTCATATTTGCGTGTGTTGGATTTGGTCGGTCCGTCAAAAGATAACGGAAAGTTTGGCCAGGCCGGATAATCCGGGCCGGATATTCTTGAAATATCCGGCCCCCTGATTTTGGCTAAGTCTTCGAGGAAAAGCAGCTCAGTAGGGGGGCCGGACATTTGGCCGGATAATGTCCCGGTATTGTACCAGGGCCGGATTATCCGGGCCGGATATTTTGGAAATATCCGGCCCCCTCGATTTTGGCTAAGGACTGGAGGAAATGTGAATCAGTACATGGGCCGGATATTTGGCCGGACAATGTCACACTTTTGTTCTGTAGGCCGGATTATCCGGGGGGGGCGGATTATCCGGCCCCTACTTACACCGGATTATCCGGCCCCCCGGAAGCAGCAACGGCTCAATTTCGAGAGGGGGTATAAATACCCCCCTTCTTCTACCTTGGTTGCTTGCTCAATCATTACACAAGAAATCTGTCAAGCCACCTCCATTAGAGCCACCTCAAGAAAGTCAAGATTTGCAAGATCTCCTTCCTCCCCCAACCAAAGCTCTTGATCTTTGGGGATTCGAAGGAGAAGACACCGATCTACATCCTCACCGAAGCGTTCTTCATTTCCCCTCTCTTGTTTGAGGGATCTCATGCTAGTGTTCCTATTTGGTTCTCTAGTTGATTTGTTGTTGATGTATTATTGTTGATTGTTGTATTGTTACAGATTTGGGAGCCTCCAATTTGGTTGTGGATGTGTGCCCCAAGAACTTTGTAAAGGCCCGGTTTCCGCCTCGAGGAAATCCCTTAGTGGAAGTGGGCTAGGCCTTCGTGGCGTTGCTCACGGGAGATCCGAGTGAAGCCTTCGTGGCTGTTGGTTTGGCTTGCGTAGCAACCACACTCCTCCAAACGTAGACGTACCTTCTTGCAAAGGAAGGGAACTACGGGAATCATCTCCGTGTCATCGCGTGCTACACTCTCGGTTACCTCTATCCCACTCTATCTCCTATTGCGTAGCTATACCTTGCTTAGTTGATATCCTTGTCATATAGGTAAATTCACATAGTTGCATATCTAGAGAATTTACCTTTCGTGTCAAGCCTAAATTGAAAAAGAACTAAAAATTGGTTAGCACCTATTCACCCCCCCTCTAGGTGCGGCATACGATCCTTTCAACTGGGCTCAACGTTAAACTATACTGGCCGGTGACCCATATATTCCCCCTTGGCCTGATAGGAACATATCCACCGGCGGCCTCCAGATAGGCGTCGGCAGGGGCGTCGGCAGAATATCCTCTATTTGGGGATGCTGCTCCCACACCGGCGCCCCCATAGTGTAGCCGCAATAGAAATTTAAATTTAAAATAATATTTAAAACCGAAATTCATACGAAATTTATACAAAAGTAACTTGAATTTAAACCTAAATAAAACATAATCGTAATCTACTAGCCATCGGTTGGGGCGCACGACGGGCCTGCCTCGTCGTCGTTCTTTGTCTTTGCCGCATGCGTTCGTGCCCGCCTCTCGTACCTTGCTTCGCGCATCTGGCGGTGGAGCATGGCGGCCGGTCGTAGAAGCTTGCCAGCGGCGCTGTCCCCATGCTTCCAGCCTTTGCTGAGAAGCCTCGTTCTCGGCGAGCCTCGCTTGCTCGCGAGCGAACGCATCGTAGTGGCGATGAGCGTTGAGGTCGTAGAGCTTCTATCGCTCCGCCTCCATGAGGAGGCGTCCCGCCTCCTCCGTGGCCACTTGCTGGCGCGATATCTCGAGGGCGTGCTCGAGGTTAGCATCGTTGACGAACTCCCGCTGCTCCTCCTTCAACCTCTGAAAGCGTTGCACGTTCAACGACGTCAGGATCGCCGCCTGCTCCGGGTCGGCGGGGGCCTGCGGCTGCTCGCCCCACTGCGCCTCCTCCTCCGCCACCTCAGCTATCGCGTTTGCGACGTAGGCCTCATGCCACGCCGCGAAACGTGGGTCCTCGTCGTCGCCGGAGCTGTTGTCCGTGTAGGGCTGCAGCTCCGGCTGCGGTGATGGTGGTAGAGGTGCCGCAACCAGCGCGCGGCCGTTGAGGCCAAGCATGGAGTACGTCGTCTTCAGACGGCGCTGCATTTTTGAGGTGGAGAGGAGAGAATGGCGCGGCGGCGGTGGAGATGAAAGGATAGCACCGCGGTAGTGGACGGCATATGCGGTGACCCAGCATTCCACTGCATGTTGTAGTATACAAGTCACTGATATGATTTCATGAAGGGACTTCTTCACAAATATCACATCCCTCGGAGAGGTACAACAGAAACATTGCAGGTCATAACAATCAAAATTATATTACAAACATGGTCTTAACAAGTTGGTATTCTCACAGATCCAATAAGAACAAGCTATATTACTTAAATACTCTTACAACTCAAACTTAAAGATCATAACGAGCTCAGTAACTTATTTAGGTAAGCTACTACAATGCTCGGCTCTAAGATATCTAGTGTAAGACTCTATTCCTCCGCCTCGGTGTTGTCAGCTCCGTAGAATATCCCATAGTCCACGCCTTCCACTCCTCCTGACAGATCAGGCTCTCCGTAGACCAGCTCGTAGTCCCCTTCTAGTGCTCCGGCGCTGGCCTCCTCTTCATTGTCACAGTCTAGCAAGGGTGTCGAAAGAAAGTGAGTACAGGGGTACTCAGCAATTTCAAAAGAGAAAATGTGTTTGATGCACTAACTACGACCATTGATCAGAAAATCTCAGGTCAATGCATGTTTCAAAAACATTTCTTCAAAAGATTTATTTTATTTTGAAAACTATGCCCGCCGGTCTTCACAGGTTGACCAGAACTTCACGGAATTCCTTTCCTGCCGCGTTCGTAGTTCCCTTCCCGGAATAGGGAGTGACAAGCCACAATTTAATACACTCTGCAGAGGTGCGTTACTTTTCTCATAAGAGAACTTATCCTTGTTGCCATCCGGGTGTACCTTCCCGTCCACACTTCGGGGTGTGAGGCCCAGTATAAGAACCAAGCCAATCCCTGCCTTCTTCGCGACCCTGCATACCCACCCTTTTGTCCATCCGCACATCCCTGGCAGACATCTCCCGTTCATACGGCTTTACACTCGATGTGCTACGGACAATCCATCAGAGACAGTAGAGCGCTCTCATCCACATGGATGGGGATTTAAAAGGATTTCCCAACCTACTGCGGTGTTATCACAGCACCCAGCCAGGGTCTATCAAGTCTGTTGATATGCAGAAGGGAAAAGATACAGCTTACTTCCCAGAGCCATTATAGATCTCATGGTTAACGCGATATGTACAACGCTAGAATCACTAGAAGGCATTGGTAATTAGTCCTAGATGAGTAGAACCCTTGCAATGGAACCTCCACCACAAACAGATACCATGGTTCCATTGCCCACCACATATTCATATTCATAATTGAAAAAGTAACATTTTATTTTCAGTGTAGGAATCATAAGTATATTGCTTTGTGAGTAAATTGATAGAAAATAATCAATATGACATGAGCAAGAGTGAACTTGCCTGGTGACTGCGAGATAATGCAGTTCGATGGTTTGGATGGAACCTTGACCTCGGGTTTTGAAAAGAAGCATCATTGTCCGATAAGGAAAATGCTTTAATATCCAAATGATGCATGCATGGGTGCATTATTTTATATTGAATCCCTTTCCCCGGAGTACCTATTAAGATTTGGATGATTTAGGTTTAATTTGAATATTTATGCCTTAGGCAGTAATTTATAATCCTTTTAAATCGTTTAATAAGGTTTTTCTTAAAAATAAAAGTATTTACGAGTAATAGAATTTTCCTTTGGAAAATATTTATTTCAAAGAAATAATTTGAAATAATAGAGTTTTTCCCTTTCTGGAATATTTATTATAAAAGAAATGCTTCAGAATAATAGGATATTTCCTCTTTGGAAATTATTTTTCCTTTAATAGAAAAGGTTTGGACTAATAGAATTTTCTTTTGAAAATATTTGATAAAAAAATATTTAAATTCATTTGGAGTTTTCCTTAAATTCTTATATCCAAGGAAAATTGCAATTTCAAATTCCAAGTTTATAATTCAATTCAAAAATTTCAAAATTTGAACTTGTGTTGTTTATTTCTTTTCTTATTTTATTCTTGTTAAGAATTATTTTTGATATAGTATTCCAATTTTTCTTGAATTTTTGGAGGTATTTATAATTTATTTGGAATTTTTCAAAGTCCAAAGGTTATTTGCATTATGAAATGACCAAAATATCCCTGGGCCCACCAGTCAGGTCAACCAACTGGTTGAACCGGACCGGCCCAGGTCGATCGTCCCACAGGCCTCATTTCCTCTCCTCTCTCTCTCGCGCACACGAACCCTAACCCTAATTCCTGGACGATCCTGTGGTGATGGCATCGCCGCCACGGTCGCCGCCACTCTCCGGCCGATTTCGGCGGTCCTAAGATTTGCCACCGGTTGCGTTCGACGCAGTGCGCGACGACGCTACTTCCTATCCGCGTCGATCTGGATCTCCTCTCCTCTACTGTCCATGCGTAAGGGCTCCCGTGCCAGGCGTTGACGAGTTCATCGACGAACTCCGTCGATCTGAGCTCCGTGGACACGCTCGTGCTGCTCCCCGCCTTCTCCAGTGGTGGTGTGTGGCTGGCACCGGCCTGGCCACGGTTTGGCGCCGCTATGGCTGGCCTGTGCCACTGTGCCGCCATGGATACTGCCATGGACACCTCCAGGTACCACTGCATCTCCTTCTACCCCTCTCTCTACTCCATCTCCTCCATCTACCCTAGTTCTAGCTACTGGTTTCTCTAATGCTTCTGTTGTTGCTGCTTGATGCGCTTGTAATGCTATGCTGATGCCATGCCTAAGCCTACTGTAGCCATGCTCATGCTTTTTTAGGCCTGCTGCTGCTATGATCATGCTTGTTTGATCCTAATAGATGATTGTGCTAGTCCTATTCTACCTGTTCATGCTCTTGTGCTACTTAATTGCTTACTGGTGGCTTTTGATGTTGACAGTGGCTAACAATCCTAACACTTGTGATGCCTGTGGTGCTCTCATGTGTCTTGTACATGATCTAATTGTCCATTAGGATCAATACATGCTAGTGGCTAGGTTCCAGGTTCAATACTTGGATAAATTTGTATGCTTGCCCTAGCTACTGCAATGGTTTAAGCTTGCTCTAGCTGTTGCTCATGTGTTGGTGAGCTGTTGTTGCTGTCCATAGCACATTGAACCTGATTCAATGGCTAGAATTCCTTTGGTCATCCTACTGGTTGCCTCTCAGTGATGCTATTGCTTATCAAGTGATGGATTACCTTGTATTCATGCCTTGGTGAATTATTTGTGTATGAACTGCTTATGCAGTGTTGATTATATGCATGGATTTGTATTAAATCATATCTTGAATATCAATTGGAAGATAAATATAGTCTGAATCCATCCTGGATAATGATGACTTATTACTTTTGATTACTGGATGGCTTGTGGTTGATGTGACCATAGTAGCCTTGCTACTGCTTGGGTTGCTCTCACTGTTGGATCATTTCTTGTTGGCTAAACTCATTGTTGCTTGCACGGTAGGGAATCATAGTTCATATGAATGCCACCGTGACTTGCCTGTGAAGGAAATATGCATAATCTGATGGTTTAATTGGCTAGGAATAGCTAGGTGGTATCTGTAGCCTCTAGTATCTATGTACTACTCTACTGGTTTGCTATCTGTGCACCTATATGTATCTATTTGCACAAGAATAGCTTCTGGATAGTATTTGGATCTAGTTGCTCACTTTCTGCCAGCAATCCTTGGTCAAAACCAAGTGATGTTATCCCCTCATGAGCACCTTCTCATTCTTATGCTTTGTGTGTGATACGCGTAAAGCACACGCCCGTTGGGAACCCCAAGTGGAAGGTGTGATGTGTGTAGAAGCAAGTTTCCCTCAGTAAGAAACCAAGGTTTATCGAACCAGTAGGAGTCAAGGATCACGTGAAGGTCGTTGGTGACGGAGTGTAGTGCGGCGCAACACCAGGGATTCCGACGCCAACGTGGAACCTGCACAACACAATCAAAGTATTTTTCCCCAACGTAACAGTGAGGTTGTCAATCTCACCGGCTTGCTGTAAACAAAGGATTAACCGTATAGTGTGGAAGATAATGTTTGTTTGCGAAGAACAGTAAAGAACAATTGCAGTAGATTGTATTTCAGATGTAAAGAATGGACCGGGGTCCACAGTTCACTAGTGGTGTCTCTCCCATAAGATAAATAGCATGTTGGGTGAACAAATTACAGCTTGGGCAATTGACAAATAAAGAAGGCATAACAATGCACATACATATATCATGATGAGTACTATGAGATTTAATCAGGGCATTACGACAAAGTACATAGACCGCTATCCAGCATGCATCTATACCTAAAAAGTCCATTTTCAGGTTATCATCCGAACCCCTTCCGGTATTAAGTTGTAAACAACAAACAATTGCATTAAGTATGGTGCGTAATGTAATCAACACAAATATCCTTAGACAAAGCATCGATGTTTTATCCCTAGTGGCAACAACACATCCACAACCTTAGAACTTTCTGTCACTGTCCCGCATTCAATGGAGGCATGAACCCACTATCGAGCATAAATACTCCCTCTTGGAGTTACAAGTATCAACTTGGCCGAGCCTCTACTAGCAACGGAGAGCATGCAAGATCATAAATAACATATATGATAGATCAATAATCAACTTGACATAGTATTCCATATTCATCGGATCCCAACAAACACAACATGTAGCATTACAAATAGATGATCTTGATCATGATAGGCAGCTCACAAGATCTAACATGATAGCACAATGAGGAGAAGACAACCATCTAGCTACTGCTATGGACCCATAGTCCAGGGGTGAACTACTCACACATCGATCCGGAGGCGATCATGGCGATGAAGAGACCTCCGGGAGATGATTCCCCTCTCCGGCAGGGTGCCGGAGGCGATATCCTGAATCCCCCGAGATGGGATTGGCGGCGGCTGCGTCTCTGGAAGGTTTTCCGTATCGTGGCTCTCGGTACAGAGGGTTTCGCGATAAGTAGGCGGAAGGGCGGAGTCGGAGGGCTGACAGGGCCCCACACGCTAGGGCGGCGCGGGCCCACCCCTGGCCGCGCGGCCCTAGTGTGGCGAGGCGCCTCGTCGCCCCACTTCGTTATCCCTTCGGTCTTCTGGAAGCTTCGTGGAAAAATAAGACCCTGGGCGTTGATTTCGTCCAATTCCGAGAATATTATCTTTGTAGGATTTCTGAAACCAAAAACAGCAGAAAACAGCAACTGGCTCTTTGGTATCTCGTCAATAGGTTAGTGCCGGAAAATGCATAATAATGACATATAATGTGTATAAAACATGTGGGTATCATCATAAAAGTAGCATGGAACATAAGAAATTATAGATACGTTTGAGACGTATCAAGCATCCCCAAGCATAGTTCCTACTCGCCCTCGAGTAGGTAATTAAACGATAACAAAGATAATTTCTGAAGTGACATGCTATCATAATCTTGATCAATACTATTGTAAAGCACATGAGATGGATGCAGCGATTCGAAGCAATGGTGAAGACAATGAGTAAACAAATGAATCATATAGCAAAGACTTTTCATGAATAATACTTTCAAGACAAGCATCAATAAGACTTGCATAACAGTTACTCATAAAGCAATAAATTCTTAGTAGAAAGTTTTGAAACAACACAAAGGAAGATATAAGTTTCAGCGGTTGCTTTCAACTTCAACATGTTTATCTCATGGATAATTGTCAACACAAAGTAATATAACAAGTGCAATAGGTAAACATGTAAGAATCAATGCACACAGTTTACACAAGTGTTTGCTTCTAAGATAGAAAGAATATGTAAATTGACTCAACAATAAAGTAGAAGAATGGCCCTTCGCAGAGGGAAGCATGGATTACTATTTTTGTGCTAGAGCTTTTCATTTTGAAAACATAGAAACAATTTTGTCAACAGTAGTAATAAATCATATGTGTTATGTATAAGATATCCTATAAGTTGCAAGCCTCATGCATAGTATACCAATAGTGCTCGCACCTTGTCCTAATTAGCTTGGATTAACATGGATTATCATTGCATAGCATATGTTTCAACCAAGTGTCACAAAGGGGTACCTCTATGCCGCCTGTACAGAGGTCTAAGGAGAAAGTTCGCATTGGATTTCTCGCTTTTGATTATTCTCAACTTGGACATCCATACCGGGACAACATAGACAACAGATAATGGACTCCTCTTTAATGCTTAAGCATTCAACAACAGATAATATTCTCATAAGAGATTGAGGATTTGTGTCCAAACTGAAACTTCCACCATGATTCATGGCTTTAGTTAGCGGCCCAATGTTCTTCTCTAACAATATGCATACTCAAATCATTTGATCATGAAAATCGCCCTTACTTCAGACAAGACGAACATGCATAGCAACTCACATGATATTCAACAAAGGTAAAAGTTGATGGCGTCCCCAGAAACATGGTTACCGCTCAACAAGCAACTTATTAAGAAATGAGATACTTAAGTACATATCTTTCACCACAATAGTTTTTAAGGCTATTTTCCCATGAGCTATGTATTGTAAAGGTAAAGAATAGAAGTTTAAAGGTAGCACTCAAGTAATGTACTTTGGAATAGCAGAGAAATACCATGTGGTAGGTAGGTATGGTGGACACAAATGACATAGTTTTTGGCTCAAGGATTTAGATGCACGAGAAGAATTTCTCTCAATACAAGGCTAGGCTAGCAAGGTTGTTTGAAGCAAACTCAAGTATAAAACGGTGCAGCAAGACTCACATATGAACATATTGTAAGCATTATAAGACTTTACATTGTCTCCTTGTTGTTCAAACACCTTAACCGTAAAATATCTAGACTCTAGAGACCAATCATGCAAACCAAATTTTAACAAGCTCTATGTAGTTCTTCATTAATAGGTGCAAAGTACATGATGCAAGAGCTTAAACATGATCTATATGAGCACAACAATTGCCAAGTATCAAATTATTCAAGACATTATACCATTTACCACATGAAGCATTTTCCGTTTCCAACCATATATCAATAAACGAAGTAGTTCAACCTTCGCAATGAACATTAAGAATAAAGCTAAGAACACATGTGTTCATATGCAACAGCGGAGCGTGTCTCTCTCCCACACAAAGAATGCTAGGATCCGATTTTATTCAAACAAAACAAAAATAAAAACAAACATACGCTCCAAGTAAAGCACATAAGATGTGACTGAAAATATAGTTTCACTAGAGGTGACCTGATAAGTTGTCGATGAAGAAGGGGATGCCTTGGGCATCCCCAAGCTTAGATGCTTGAGTCTTCTTGAAATATGTAGGGATGAATCACGGGGGCATCCCCAAGCTTAGACTTTTCACTCTTCTTGATCATATTGTATCATCCTCCTCTCTTGACCCTTGAAAACTTCCTCCACACCAAACTCGAAACAAACTCATTAGAGGGTTAGTGCATAATTGAAAATTCATATATTCAGAGGTGACATAATCATTCTTAATACTTCTGGACACTGCACAAAGCTACTGAAAGTTAATGGAACAAAGAAATCCATCAAACATAGCAAAACAGGCAATGCGAAATAAAAGGCAGAATCTGTCAAAACAGAACAGTCCGTAAAGACGAATTTTTCTGGGGCACTTAACTTGCTCAGATGAAAATGCTCAAATTGAATGAAAGTTGCGTACATATCTGAGGATTAAGCACGTAAATTGGCAGATTTTTCTGAGTTACCTACAGAGAATTCTACTCAAATTCGTGACAGCAAGAAATCTGTTTCTGCGCAGTAATCCAAATCTAGTATTGACTTTACTATCAAAGACTTTACTTGGCACAACAATGCAATAAAATAAAGATAAGGAGATGTTGCTACAGTAGTAACAACTTCCAAGACTCAAATATAAAACAAAGTGCAGAAGTAAAATAATGGGTTGTCTCCCATAAGCGCTTTTCTTTAACGCCTTTCAGCTAGGCGCAGAAAGTGTGAATCAAGTATTATCAAGAGACGAAGCATCAACATCATAATTTTCCTTACAAACACAACTTGTTGCAAAGGGTACCTTAGATGCTCCATTATCTAAATTCCCCATAGTGGTACTAAGGGTTTTTATCAATTTTAGGCTTATAATAATTCTTTGGCTTATGCACCTTAGAGACATACATGAATTTTTGCTCCTTGCCCACATAAGCTTTCTCCTTAAATTTAAGAGAAGAAAAAGTTGAACCCAATGTTCCCATAGCTTCTTCAAGTTTACCAATCCTATGGGTTTGATTATCATGGATAGCACAAGTTTCTAACATAGCAATTCTTTCATTAATTCCTCCTTGGGATTTATCAAGTTTATCAGTATTATCAAGTAATATTCCCAGTTTAGTATCAATACTTGGAAGATTTTTCTCTATGGCTTCCAACTTTTTTATGACATCCTCAAGAGAGATTTTAATTTTAGTTTCATTAATAGGTGGTATTCCAACTAGGCTCTCAATGATGCAACTAGCTTCTAAAGCAGGAGTACCTAGGAAATTACCCCCCGAAAGAGTATCAAGAACATACCTATTCCAGCTAGATATACCAACATAAAAGTTCCTAAGTAGGATAATAGTGGAGTGTTTCTTAGTGCACCTATGATGAGCATCACTAATTCTATACCAAGCATCTTTAAAGCTTTCTCCACCTTGTTGCTTAAACGAACGAACTTCAACTTCAGGATTACTCATTTTAGCAGTAGTAACTAAAGCAAACTAAATAAAGTAAATGCAAGTAACTAATTTTTTTTGTGTTTTTTAATATGGAGAACAAGACAGTAAATAAAGTAAAACTAGCAACTAATTTTTTTGTGTTTTCGATATAAGAGCAAACAAAGCAGTAAATAAAGTAAAGTAAAGCAAGACAAAAACAAAGTAAAGAGATTGGATGTGGGAGACTCCCTTGCAGGCGTGTCTTGATCTCCCCGGCAACGGCGCCGTAAATTTAGCTTGATACGCGTAAAGCACACGCCCGTTGGGACCCCAAGTGGAAGGTGTGATGCGTGTAGCAGCAAGTTTCCCTCGCAAGAAACCAAGGTTTATCGAACCAGTAGGGAGTCAAGGATCACGTGAAGGTCGTTGGTGACGGAGTGTAGTGCGGCGCAACACCAGGGATTCCGGCGCCAACGTGGAACCCGCACAACACAATCAAAGTACTTTGCTCCAACGTAACGGTGAGGTTGTCAATCTCACCGGCTCGTCGTAAACAAAGGATTAACCGTATAGTGTGGAAGATGATGTTTGTTTGCGAAGAACAAGAAAGAACAATTGCAGTAGATTGTATTTCAGATGTAAAGAATGGACCGGGGTCCACAGTTCACTAGTGGTGTCTCTCCCATAAGATAAATAGCATGTTGCGTGAATAAATTACAGCTTGGGCAATTGACAAATAAAGAAGGCATAACAATGCACATACATATATCATGATGAGTACTATGAGATTTAATCGTAGGCATTACGACAAAGTACATAGACCGCTATCCAAAGATGCATCTATGCCTAAAAAGTCCACTTTCAGAGTTATCATCCGAACCCCTTCCGTATTATGTTGTAAACAACGTACAATTGCATTAAGTATGGTGCGTAATGTAATCAACACAAATATCCTTAGACAAAGCATCGATGTTTTATCCCTAGTGGCAACAAAGACATCCACAACCTTAGAACTTTTTGTCACTGTCCCAGATTCAAGGGAGGCATGAACCCACTATCGAGCATAAGTACTCCCTCTTGGAGTTACAAGTATCAACTTGGCCAGAGCCTCTACTAGCAGCGGAGAGCATGCAAGAACATAAACAACATATATGATAGATTGATAATCAACTTGACATAGTATTCAATATTCATCGGATCCCAACAAACACAACATGTAGCATTACAAATAGATGATCTTGATCATGATAGGCAGCTCACAAGATCTAACATGATAGCACAATGAGGAGAAGATAACCATCTAGCTACTGCTATGGACCCATAGTCCAGGGCTGAACTACTCACACATTGATACGTCTCCGACGTATCGATAATTTCTTATGTTCTATGCCATATTATTGATGATACCTACATGTTTAATGCACACTTTATGTCATATTCGTGCATTTTCTGGAACTAACCTATTAACAAGATGCCGAAGTGCCGCTTCGTTTTCTCGCTGTTTTTGGTTTCGTAAATCCTAGTAACGAAATATTCTCGAATTGGACGAAATCAAAGACCCGGGGCCTATTTTTCCACGAAGCTTCCGAAGTCCGAAGACGAGACGAAGAGGGGCCACGGGGTGGCCAAACCCTAGGGCAGCGCGGCCCCACCCCTGGCCGCGCCGGCCTATGGTGTGGGCCCCCCGTGCCGCCTCCTGACTTGCCCTTCCGCCTACTTAAAGCCTCCGTGACGAAACCCCCGACGCGAGAGCCACGATACGGAAAACCTTACCGAGACGCCGCCGCCGCCGATCCCATCTCGGGGATCCGGAGATCGCCTCCCGCACCCCGCCGGAGAGGGGATTCATCTCCCGGAGGACTCTACACCGCCATGGTCGCTCCGGAGTGATGAGTGAGTAGTTCTACCCCCGGACTATGGGTCCATAGCAGTAGCTAGATGGTTGTCTTCTCCTCATTGTGCTTCATTGTTGGATCTTGTGAGCTGCCTAACATGATCAAGATCATCTATCCGTAATTCTATATGTTGTGTTTGTCGGGATCCGATGGATAGAGAATACTATGTCATGTTAATTATCAAGTTATTATACATGTGTTGTTTATGATCTTGCATGCTCTCCGTTACTAGTAGAGGCTCGGCCAAGTTTTTACTTTTAACTCCAAGAGGGAGTACTTATGCTCGATAGTGGGTTCATGCCCGCATTGACACCTGGGACAAGGACGTAAAGTTCTAAGGTTGTGTTGTGCCGTTGCCACTAGGGATAAAACATTGCGCTATGTCCGAGGATGTAGTTGTTGATTACATTACGCACCATACTTAATGCAATTGTCTCGTTGTTTAGCAACTTAATACCGGAGGGGGTTCGGATGATAACCTCGAAGGTGGACTTTTTAGGCATAGATGCAGCTTGGATGGCGGTCTATGTACTTTGTCGTAATGCCCAATTAAATCTCACTATACTTATCATGTCATGTATGTGCATTGTTATGCCCTCTCTATTTGTCAATTGCCCGACCGTAATTTGTTCACCCAACATGCTTTTATCTTATGGGAGAGACACCTCTAGTGAACCGTGGACCCCGGTCCATTCTTTAATACCGAAATACAAATCTGCCGCAATACTTGTTTTATCGTTTTCTCTCGCAAACAATCATCTTCCACACAATACGGTTAATCCTTTGTTACAAGCAAGCCTAGTGAGATTGACAACCTCACCGTTTCGTTGGGGCAAAGTACTTTGGTTGTGTTGTGCAGGTTCCACGTTGGCGCCGAATCTCCGGTGTTGCGCCGCACTACATCCCGCCGCCATCAACCTTCAACGTGCTTCTTGGCTCCTCCCGGTTCGATAAACCTTGGTTTCTTTCCGAGGGAAAACTTGCTGTTGTGCGCATCATACCTTCCTCTTGGGGTTGCCCAACGAACGTGTGAAATACACGCCATCAAGCATATTTTCTGGTGCCGTTGCCGGGGAGATCAAGACACGCTGCAAGGGGAGTCTCCAGTTCTCAACCTCTTTACTTTGTTTTTGTCTTGCTTTATTTTATTTACTACTTTGTTTGTTGCATTATATCAAAACACGAAAAAAATTAGTTGCTAGCTTTACTTTATTTACTGTCTTGCACTCTATATCAAAAACACAAAAAAATTAGTTACTTGTTTTACTTTACTTAATATCATGCATGTTTTTATTTCACTAGTTAAGCATAATGGAAAACAACAAAAATATGAGAGATCTTTATGAACTTTATCTTGAATTAGGACATGATGTGTTTGAAGAGAGAATTAAAAAACCCATGGAACTTTATATGCATGCTAATGGGAATGTTATTACTATGGATGCTTTGAACACCATTGTTGCTAATGCTATGGAAAATTCTAAGCTTGGGGAAGCTGGCTCGATGAGCATGATCTTTTTAGTCCCCCAAGCATTGAGGAGAAAATTTTCTTTTATGATTACAATATGCCTCCTATATATGATGATAGCCACTTTGTTGAATTTGCTCCCACTACAACTAATAAAATTGATTATGCTTACGTGGAGAGTAATAATTTTATGCATGAGACTCATGATAAGAATGCTTTATGTGATAGTTACATTGTTGAGTTTGCTCATGATGCTACTGAAAATTATTATGAGAGAGGAAAATATGGTTGTAGAAATTTTCATGTTACTAAAACACCTCTCTATGTGCTGAAATTTTTGAAGCTACACTTGTTTTATCTTCCTATGCTTGTTACTTTGCTCTTCATGAACTTGTTTATTTACAAGATTCCTATGCATAGGAAGCATTTTAGACTTAAATGTGTTTTGAATTTGCCTCTTGATGCTCTCTTTTGCTTCAAATACTATTTCTTGCGAGTGCATCATTAAAACCGCCGAGCCCATCTTAATGGCTATAAAGAAAGAACTTCTTGGGAGATAACCCATGCGTTATTTTGCTACAGTATTTTTGTTTTATATTTGAGTCTTGGAAGTTGTTTACTACTGTAGCAACCTCTCCTTATCTTAGTTTTATGTTTTGTTGTGCCAAGTAAAGTCTTTGATAGTAAAGTAAGTACTAGATTTGGATTACTGCGCAGTACCAGCATTTCTTTGCTGTCACGAATCTGGGTCTAATCTCCTCGTAGGTAACTCAGAAAATTATGCCAATTTACGTGCAGTGATCCTCAGATATGTACGCAACTTTCATTCAATTTGAGCATTTTCGTTTGAGCAAGTCTGGTGGCCTAATAAAATCCATCTTTACGGACTGTTCTGTTTTGACAGATTCTGTCTTTTATTTCGCATTGCCTCTTTTGCTATGTTGGATGAATTTCTTTGATCCATTAATGTCCAGTAGCTTTATGCAATGTCCAGAAGTGTTAAGAATGATTGTGTCACCTCTGAACATGTGAATTTTTATTATGCACTAACCCTCTAATGAGTTGTTTCGAGTTTGGTGTGGAGGAAGTTTTCAAGGATCAAGAGAGGAGTATGATGCAATATGATTAAGGAGAGTGAAAGCTTCTAAGCTTGGGGATGCCCCGGTGGTTCACCCCTGCATATATTAAGAAGACTCAAGCGTCTAGGCTTGGGGATGCCCAAGGCATCCCGTTCTTCATCGACAACATTATCAGGTTCCTCCCCCGAAACTATATTTTTATTCGGCCACATCTTATGTACTTTGCTTGGAGCGTCGGTTTGTTTTTGTTTTTTGTTTTGTTTGAATAAAATGGATCCTAGCATTCACTTTGTGGGAGAGAGACACGCTCCGCTGTTGCATATGGACAAATATGTCCTTAGGTTCTACTCATAGTATTCATGGCGAAGTTTCTCCTTCGTTAAATTGTTATATGGTTGGAATTGGAAAATGCTACATGTAGTAACTCTAAAATGTCTTGGATAATTTGATACTTGGCAATTGTTGTGCTCATGTTTAAGCTCTTGCATCATATACTTTGCACCCATTAATGAAGAAATACTTAGAGCTTGCTAATTTGGTTTGCATATTTGGTTTCTCTAGAGTCTAGATAACATCTAGTATTGAGTTTTGAACAACAAGGAAGACGGTATGGAGTCTTATAATGTTTACCATATGTCTTTTATGTGAGTTTTGCTGTACCGTTCATCCTTGTGTTTGTTTCAAATAACCTTGCTAGCCTAAACCTTGTATCGAGAGGGAATACTTCTCATGCATCCAAAATACTTGAGCCAACCACTATGCCATTTGTGTCCACCATACCTACCTACTACATGGTATTTATCCGCCATTCCAAAGTAAATTGCTTGAGTGCTACCTTTAAAATTCCATCATTCACCTTTGCAATATATAGCTCATGGGACAAATAGCTTAAAAACTATTGTAGCATTGAATATGTACTTATGCACTTTATCTCTTATTAAGTTGCTTGTTGAGCGATAACCATGTTTCTGGGGACGCCATCAACTATTCTTTGTTGGATATCATGTGAGTTGCTATGCATGTCCGTCTTGTCTGAAGCAAGAGAGATCTACCACCTTCATGGTTGGAGCATGCATGTTGTTAGAGAAGAACTTTGGGCCGCTAACTAAAGCCATGATTCATGGTGGAAGTTTCAGCTTTGGACACATATCCTCAATCTCATATGAGAATAATAATTGTTGCCACATGCTTATGCATTAAAGAGGAGTCCATTATCTCGTTGTCCATGTTGTCCCTGTATGGATGTCTAAGTTGAGAATAATCAAAAGCGAGAAATCCAAAATGCGAGCTTTCTCCTTAGACCTTTGTACAGGCGGCATGGAGGTACCCCATTGTGACACTTGGTCAAAACATGTGCATTGCAAAGATCCGGTAGTCCAAGTTAATTAGGACAAGGTGTGGGCACTATTAGTATACTATGCATGAGACTTGCAACTTGTAAGATATAGCTTTCATAACTCATATGCTTTATTACTACCGTTGACAAAATTGTTTCATGTTTTCAAAATAAAAGCTCTAGCACAAATATAGCAATCGATGCTTTCCTCTTTGAAGGACCATTCCCTTTACTTTTATGTTGAGTCAGTTCACCTATCTCTCTCCACCTCAAGAAGCAAACACTTGTGTGAACCGTGCATTGATTCCTACATACTTGCATATTGTACTTGTTATATTACTCTATGTTGACTATTATCCATGAGATATACATGTTACAAGTTGAAAGCAACCGCTGAAACTTAATCTTCCTTTGTGTTGCTTCAATACCTTTACTTTGATTTATTGCTTTATGAGTTAACTCTTATGCAAGACTTATTAATACTTGTCTTGAAGTACTATTCATGAAAAGTCTTTGCTTTATGATTCACTTGTTTACTCATGTCATCACCATTGTTTTGATCGTTGCATCCACTACATATGTTTACAAATAGTATGATCAAGGTTATGATGGCATATCACTTCGTAAATTATCTTTGTTATCGTTTTACCCGCTCGGGACGAGCGTAACTAAGCTTGGGGATGCTTGATACGTCTCCGACGTATCGATAATTTCTTATGTTCTATGCCATATTATTGATGATACCTACATGTTTTATGCACACTTTATGTCATATTCGTGCATTTTCCGGAACTAACCTATTAACAAGATGTCGAAGTGCCGCTGTCGTTTTCTCGTCGTTTTTGGTTTCGTAAATCCTAGTAAGGAAATATTCTCGGAATTGGACGAAATCAAAGCCCAGGGGCCTATTTTTCCACGAAGCTTCCGAAGTCCGAAGACGAGACGAAGAGGGGCCACGAGGTGGCCAAACCCTAGGGCGGCGCGGCCCACCCCCGGCCGCGCCGGCCTATGGTGTGGGCCCCCGTGCCGCCTCCTGACTTGCCCTTCCGCCTACTTAAAGCCTCCGTGACGAAACCCCCGACGCGAGAGCCACGATACGGAAAACCTTACCGAGACGCCGCCGCCGCCGATCCCATCTCGGGGATCTCAGAGATCGCCTCCCGCACCCCGCCGGAGAGGGGAATCATCTCCCGGAGGACTCTACACCGCCATGGTCGCCTCCGGAGTGATGAGTGAGTAGTCTACCCCTGGACTATGGGTCCATAGCAGTAGCTAGATGGTTGTCTTCTCCTCATTGTGCTTCATTGTTGGATCTTGTGAGCTGCCTAACATGATCAAGATCATCTATCCGTAATTCTATATGTTGTGTTTGTCGGGATCCGATGGATAGAGAATACTATGTCATGTTAATTATCAAGTTATTATACATGTGTTGTTTATGATCTTGCATGCTCTCCGTTACTAGTAGAGGCTCGGCCAAGTTTTTACTTTTAACTCCAAGAGGGAGTACTTATGCTCGATAGTGGGTTCATGCCTCGCATTGACACTCGGGACAATGGACGTAAAGTTCTAAGGTTGTGTTGTGTCGTTGCCACTAGGGATAAAACATTGGCGCTATGTCCGAGGATGTAGTTGTTGATTACATTACGCACCATACTTAATGCAATTGTCTCGTTGTTTAGCAACTTAATACCGGAGGGGGTTCTGATGATAACCCGAAGGTGGACTTTTTAGGCATAGATGCAGCTTGGATGGCGGTCTATGTACTTTGTCGTAATGCCCAATTAAATCTCACTATACTTATCATGTCATGTATGTGCATTGTTATGCCCTCTCTATTTGTCAATTGCCCGACCGTAATTTGTTCACCCAACATGTTTTTATCTTATGGGAGAGACACCTCTAGTGAACCGTGGACCCCGGTCCATTCTTTAATACCGAAATACAAATCTGCCGCAATACTTGTTTTACTCGTTTTCTCTCGCAAACAATCATCTTCCACACAATACGGTTAATCCTTTGTTACAGCAAGCCGGTGAGATTGACAACCTCACCGTTTCGTTGGGGCAAAGTACTTTGGTTGTGTTGTGCAGGTTCCACGTTGGCGCCGGAATCTCCGGTGTTGCGCCGCACTACATCCCACCGCCATCAACCTTCAACGTGCTTCTTGGCTCCTCCTGGTTCGATAAACCTTGGTTTCTTTCTGAGGGAAAACTTGCTGCTGTGCGCATCATACCTTCCTCTTGGGGTTGCCCAACGAACGTGTGAAATACACGCCATCACACATCGATCCGGAGGCGATCATGGCGATGAAGAGACCTCCGGGAGATGACTCCCCTCTTCGGAAGGGTGCCGGAGGCGATCTCCTGAATCCCCCGAGATGGGATTGGCGGCGGCTGCGTCTCTGGAAGGTTTTCCGTATCGTGGCTCTCGGTACAGAGGGTTTCGCGACGAAGGCTTTAAGTAGGCGGAAGGGCGGAGTCGGAGGGCTGACAGGGGCCCCACACGCTAGGGCGGCGCGGGCCCAGCCCTGGCCGCGCGGCCCTAGTGTGGCGGCGCCTCGTCGCCCCACTTCGTGATCCCTTCGGTCTTCTGGAAGCTTCGTGGAAACATAAGACCCTGGGCGTTGATTTCGTCCAATTCCGAGAATATTTCCTTTGTAGGATTTCTGAAACCAAAAACAGCAGAAAACAACAACTGTCTATTCGGCATCTCGTCGATAGGTTAGTGCCGGAAAATGCATAATAATGACATATAATGTGTATAAAACATGTGAGTATCATCATAAAAGTAGCATGGAACATAAGAAATTATAGATACGTTTGAGACGTATCAAGCATCCCCAAGCGTAGTTCCTACTCGCCCTCGAGTAGGTAATTAAACGATAACAAAGATAATTTCTGAAGTGACATGCTATCATAATCTTGATCAATACTATTGTAAAGCACATGAGATGGATGCAGCGATTCGAAGCAATGGTGAAGACAATGAGTAAACAAATGAATCATATAGCAAAGACTTTTCATGAATAATACTTTCAAGACAAGCATCAATAAGACTTGCATAACAGTTACTCATAAAGCAATAAATTCTTAGTAGAAAGTTTTGAAACAACACAAAGGAAGATATAAGTTTCAGCGGTTGCTTTCAACTTCAACATGTTTATCTCATGGATAATTGTCAACATGTTTAACTTATACATGAGACGTATCAGTGTGATGCTAAGAGATGGATTGGATCCACTGGATCCACTCCAGGTATAAGTTATACCTTGCTCCACCTCCTAGATGGTCATGTTTGGTTGCTGTTAAGCTTTGATTGATGGTTTTGATTACTTGTCCTTCTCCTCCTTGCTCCTGGATGATCTTGCTTATGTTCCCATATCTCTGGTTGGATTTTGGTTTGTTGGTTTGGAGAAATGGATGATTTCTAGGGTTTGGTTTGTGTTCTTGAGCAAGAACAGCTATGAACTGCTACTGTTCACTGCTAGCTGCTGGTTGATGTTGATCTGGTCGACTGGATTGACCACTCCAGCTGGTTCTACCTATTTATACTCCCTGGTGGTTCATCCTTGCCTTGACACACATGCTTGTGCACTTTGTTGACTATGCCTTGGTTGCATGGGTGTTGCTCATGCACAGCAGCTTGTGAGATGTGTGTGTGCTTGGGATGGGAACTTGAGCCCATCATTGCTCTAACTTTGGTCTCCTGATGCCTATCTCACTTCTGGGCATGGTTTTGGACATTTCCAAGTGGCATTGACACTTGTATTTCACTCTCTGGCTAATTTCTATCTTTTTGCAGGTTTAAAGCTCAATTTGATCTAGGGACAAGAAAATCAAGACTAATAATTCGGATTTTTGTTTATAGTTCAACACTTGTAATCTTCTTTTTTATTTCCATTATTATATTGCTAATACTTGTATATTTGATATTGTGATGAGGACATCTCTACCAAACCACTACCTCCGTCATTGCAAGATGAAAACGATGCTGATGTGAAGCTCAAGTCCAACGAAGTCAGGATTGGACCCATTACAAGGGCTCGTGCGAAGCTACTTAAGGAGTAGGTGAATTCACTCCTAAATGATACTTTGATTGATGAGAAATTTATACTGCCTAAGTCCTTTTACTTATGTATGATCAGGTACGAAGATGGAGCAAGCATCGCACGAGGAGAAGAGGAGCAGCTGGACATGGAGCTGGACATGAAGCTAGACAACAAGACATCACATGGACACGCGAGGGAGGAGAGGGAGGCATGCGCGAGGGAGGAAGACGACGTCCAGGTCGGCGCCACGCCGGGTGAGCCCGACGCCCGTCGGATTATGCGCTGGTGGCCCGGTCACAAGCCGCTCTCTAGCCCGGTCCAAACCGGACCGGCCGGTCCCTGCAGGCCAGCCGAGTCCGAGTCAGTCTCGACCAGATCCCGATCTGGGTCGGTTATTATTGTATTTTGTCGACTTCTGGTCGTCCTGAAACCCTATATAAGTGCCCAGGAAGCCCCCATAATAGCTTTAGACCATGTTTAAGATAAACCCTAGTTCATAGTTGATTGCTTGGCAACTCTATTGAATCTATACACCAACTCGCATCGATCTGGTGTTTTTCTACTGAAAGTCTTGTGTGATCTGTTGTTCCATTGGGAATTAGATGGTTGCAACTTACCGCTTCGTGGTCGGAGGCTAATATCTTGCAGGTTTGAGAGCTGTTGCATTGGCGACAGGGATCGATCGAGAGACTCGTCAGCGTCATACAAGTTATCATCCACTTCATCAGTGGCGGACGCAGGAAAATATTGGAGGGTGGGCACACCTTAATTTTTTTTTTGCCCTCCCCGATAAAAATTTACGAAATGAATGATATATATAACCAATCTACTCATTTTAGAAAGCACTCTTTCAACATTCGTTCATCCCCACCTGCAAGCGCAATATCAGTTTGAGAACAAGATGTTTTTTTCTTTCAACAAGCAAATTAGAGAGCTCACCAAGATGATAGACACATTTAAACCTATATTTTTTTCTCATATCATCAACAAAGATTTTGAGTTGGAGTTTAAGTCTTATCAAATCCGGTCTTGATATATCATTGGGGTTGGAATCGGCAAGTTTTATTACCTTTTGTGCAGCATAAGAAACAAAATGAATTCAATTGATTCAAAACCAACATGCAAATAAGAAACTACATTTTAACCTCATCAAACTGGTTGTCGATTTTTACCCTTTATTTTGTGGTTGGAAAAAGTGACTCAATTTGGCTACACTTCTTCATTTCTACGCATCATTAACATTTGTTTTGGGAAGGCATCATAAACATATATAAGTGATATGTATTTCTCTACGTTTCTGCAAGTGCCAAACTACCAATCGAATCAATGTAACTGTCATTTAACAGCAAAATAGAGAACATGGACAATTTGCTGGAAGTGGCAGGATACCTCACGTATCTGGCCAGATTTTGAGGCGAGCCAAGCGCCCACGGAGCGGGGGACTGGAGCAAACCTGCAGAGGATACAGCGGCGGCCGGCGGGAGGATCTGGGAAGGCGGACACGGCGGCCAGTGCCGTGGCGGCTAAGCCCGAGCAGTCGTGGCGTCGAGCACGGAGAGAGCACCTGCTTCTGCTCGAGAGGCCGAGCGGGTGAAGAGGGGGTCAGGGGGCAGCGGAGGCCGGAGACAGGGAGCAACGGAAGCGGAGGCGGAGAGACGGCCGGCAGCGAGTCGTCGTCTCGTCGATGGCCTCGCCTTGGCGCTGTGAATCGCATACGACGTGGAACAACCAAACAGGCTAACCTGGGCTTTTTTTTTCAGCGCTGAAGATTACCGGTGTCAAAAGAATTTCCCAAAATTCTGGGTGGGCCACGGCCCCCTCGGCCCACCCGCTGCGTCCGCCCATGCACTTCATCATCGTGTATCTCCGCTGTGTTTATCGTGTGTTCATCACCACCCCCGTCGCTTACTGGGAAGATCGGGCTACCCCTTATCATATTGTAAAGACAATGTAACTGTGTGTGTATGATCAATAAAGCTCAAAGTTTTATTCATGAGCTTTTATGTAAATTTTATATTCACTTATGAATTATTTGTATTAGTGTGATGTGATTTTGAATTATGAATTCATAATTCATTTATGTTGATTACTTTATACTTCCTTTGTTTGAATTCAGAATTGAAATGTCCAATCAAATATCCTCCCAAAACTCTAAGTTTCAGAAGAGGTCATGTCGAAAGTCATAACACTCACATTGCTCTAACCCTAATAACAACGAGAGAGAAACCTCGATCCCTCTTAGGTTTTATGCAATAAAGCGCGAAAATTTCCTCCATTTTACGATGAAATGCACATCCCATTTCTAAATCTACCCTTTGTTAGTCCAATGTTCTAGGATATTACAACGTACGAACTAAACAGGGGTGGCAACTACCCGCTTTTACGGCAACGTAGGCGACTGGACGCCGCCTGACCAGTCGCTGCCCTCGTGGCCGCCTCGGTTTCTGCATGGGAGACCATTAAACGCCGACAACCAACCTTCCCGCGTCGCGGCCGATGCGAACCGTCACGTCCTCTCGCTGACAAGGCGCCCGCACCCACAAAACCGTCGTGCCGCGAGGCGCCGGCGCGCCCGATTCGCGCCCTACGCGAAGGGGGCGGCACGGGGATGCCGGCGATTCTATTGGTCTCGAAAACTAGCCGGCGCCCTTTGGAACGCACCGGTGCGAGCCCAAAAACCACGCCGGCCCCCAAAACGCTATCGGGGCCGCTATCAGAGCCGCTATCGGGACCGCCGTGTAGATGCTCTAAGAGCAACTCTAGCAAACCCCATACTACACGTACCGCCTAACGTGGATGGCGTTAACCACATCATGTTTTTTCGCTGCGAAAAGAGCTCGGCCGCGAGCGGCTCCAGTGGCCGATGCTTCGCACGCGGTTTGGTGGTACTCTTGTTGCTGAAGATCCACTGAAATTTGGCCGTGGTTCGCCGAAATTTGGCCGGCTGCGGCCGCGAAAGTTCACCAACTGCGTAAAAGTTTCCTCGCGCCAACAATGCAGCAAACTAAATAGCTCGGCCCAAAATTCGTGTATATGGAGCGTATCGTGCCGCGGTGGGGTATTGCTGCAAAAAAAGTTGGCCTCCCGTGTTTTTCCGGTATCTGCTCGGGCCGCAATCTACGTCCGATACCGCATAGTGGCGGTTATTTTCTGGTTTCGGCCGGGATGGGGTTCTGCTAGAGTTGCTCTAAGAAAATAGTATTTGTAGACTAATATTTTTCGAGAATACACCTTGAAAGACGTATATTAATCATAATATACAGAACAAATGTTAAGATGGGCGATATAACGCTAAGAAGGCTAGAACTCTTCGCCAATAATATACCACTCCACACCAACACCATGATACATTGCCGAGCGGCAAAAATACATCCTCTACAGACTCCATGATAAACGGCCCGCTTTGCCCCAGCCATAGGTAAGTCAGATGTACTACCAGACTAGTGCAGCTTTTGGCCTTGATTGATCAGAGAAGATTTTGATTAATGCAAGTGAAAACAGTGCAGTTATAGAGGTTGTACTGTTTTCTTCGTACGGACAAAAAGAAAGAACTGCTCCGCTGCATAGTTTCAATACGTTCATCGTTTCTTACATAATAATAACTAGTGTGCTTGTCTTTTTACAGCATCCCCTCCCGGGAGTAATGTTTTGGCACATGGGATTATATGCTCTCTTTATTTTAAAATACAGCTTAGACATATTTTGAAATGTTAAAAAATTAGAACATCTTCATGTGCTACGCGCTTACAAAGTCGTTTCATAAAAAATCGACTTATCATGTGACGTGTGTAAAAAAGATAAAATTCAGTGCTAGAAAATAATGCTTTCCACAAGATAAAATTCCTCTTTTTTACATAGACCATAAAAATAAGGTTTTTTGTGAAACTTGACGAACACACATGTATTATGAAGATGTACATGCAGAAATTTTTGTCAAAAAATTTGGACACTTCGAAATAAATTTTTTTTTGGTAGAGAGAGCATAGGCACGGGGGAGCTGAATTGAATTTCCGATCCCCTCCCTTCCTTTTTTATTGCTTCCAGCCCTTCCAATCGTGCAGGAAGTAGTACACTCTAAACTGAAATCCTGAACTTACAAACGAGCACTACTGATAATTTTACAAGCTATATGTACATAAAGTCATAAACTGCATACATGCAGCCAGCCAGCTCAAGCATCCAACACATCTGTGGCCTCATTGTGGTTCGCTTGATCAGTTCAGGCTTTCTAGCATGTCCTTAACTTGAGCATTGAGTCTTTTTTTTTTCGAATCTGCCCCAGCTCTTCTCGTCTAGGCACCTACATTATGCTGCATCCGGGATCCTGTTCTTGTTGCTGATAAGCATGAGCAGGGTAGGAGTAGGCAGGGTAAGACGGCATGGCGTTGTACTGATGGTACGCGGGGTACTGCATCGGCACCACCGCGTTCTGATGGTAGCCGCCGCCACCCTTGGAGTCCTTGCCACCGCCACCGCCACCTCCCCCATAGCCGTTCTTTTCCCCGCCGTATCCATAGCCGTTCTTTTCCCCGCTGTATCCATAGCCGTTCTTTTCTCCCCCATACCCGTAGCCGTCTTTCCTCTTGTCATCGCCAGAAGACACGCTGATGAGCTCGGCGCCGCCTAGGCTACGACGGAGCATCCTCGTCAGCGCGATAGTGTCGATGCCGTCGCCCACGATGATGATCTTGTCCCCCTCCATCGTGGCGGATGTCACACCTGCATATAGGATTCAGCGCCTCTTTGTAAGAACTCGCAAAGAGAAGAAGATATGATGAATGGGCTTTGTCCACATACCTGCCATGCCAACAGCGGCCTTGAAGGCCTTCCTCTTGTTCCTCTCGCCATCCAACGGCAACTTGAGAACAATCTTTTGCTGCGACAAAGAGCAAAACAGATTCAGATCGATACACTAAATTAGAGCAGAACACTGCTAGTCCCAGAGCACGACAAGCTAAACTGGTTAGAGCGCGACCAACCTTAACCATCTTGCTTGGACGGTAATATCTCTTACGAGTTGTAGTCCTTTCTAGCTTGACTACAGGATGATGCTACGAGAGTTGGCTTGTGCAATTTTACAATGCAAGATGAGCTACCTCTTATCAGCAACAAGATATTCTGGCCTATTTATAGGCTGGCAGGGCCAGATAAAAGGAGGGAGGGGGATGGGAAGCAGCGGGGAAGGCTCTAGAGAGAGAGAGAGCTGGCAAATGAAACAAACTACTAATCAGCCAATCAAATACTGCAATTGCTTAATCTATTGTGAGTATGATTGACATGCCTGCAGGCACTGTGCCAAAGCCAAATACCCCCAGCTCACTATGCAGCCGGCGATGCTGTTCCTGGAAACTCAACACTGAACGAGTCGCTGGTAGGCTCTGGTCGGTGCCACAAGTTTCCACACAAACATTTGGTCCAAACCAAAGACCTGTCAAGCAAATTAAACAGCCTCACAAAACGGACATTTGAAAAAGACCTCTAATTGCATATGCTTTCGGGTGAAACAAATGAAGTTTCAAATGTAAAAGGGTCTGGATTTTTTAAGGGAAAAGTCCGGAAAAAAATACAGTATGTCTCTATGTCCCAAGTGTACATGTAAATTTTCTCTGAAAAACTTTAATATGTAAAAAAGTGAACATGTAAATTTTCTCTATGCACATAAAGGATGAAGTCAAAATTTTATAATTTCAATAATTTACTATTCATCTAGAGTGTATTGCCACCGGGATCCCTAACGTGACCACTCACACAACGTTAACCCATTACTAGATCTCTATGTTTTCTGAATTCCCAGCAAGTAAGTGACAAGGTTAGAGAGAGAAACTAAAAATATCTCCCTGTCAGCTCTGCTGGCATGCACTTCCGATTTGTTGTGTAGAGCTTATCGTAGAACGAGGGTCCTACGTGCCCTGGTTATTAGCTCATCATGGAACTATTTATTGTTTTCTGTCGTTGTTGTGATTACTTGACCTTTCGTCCTTGATTGCCGAGAGAAGTGTTTCATGTATATGTAGTGACAAGTGTGTTGGGTGGTTGAGTGGCATGTTAAGTGCTATATTATTATGCTGTGATTTGGATCCTGTGTACGAATTTCTCTAGTTAGCGACATACTTGTCCTCTGCCATTCAAGGAGATGAAAGAGATATGCATAGGAAAAACTACAAGTTGGTGGATACGGTAAGGTCAGTCCAGAGTGCCGGACCCAAAGTTTTGATGCCATTCTATAACTGGTCACCATAGATCATACTTTTCTTATCATATTTGTATGCTTGACAAGATCCGAAGGATTTGCTCCAGAAGTTGAAGAATGAAATAGTTCATGACGTCCCAACCGGTTATTAGAAAACATGTTGAAGGTATGATATATTTCACGATGCAGTCTACTTATTCCTTGTTAAAATTCAGAAGACATACACAGAAAGACAAATATAATTAAAAAACAAATTTAAGGTGAAAAATTTATAAAACATTAATTTTTTAAGGTGGCATATTCCAAAATAGATCGAGGAGTATTTGACCGCATGCTTCCTTCATCTCTCTATACAATACCACTTTATATTTTAGGTCTAAATTTTGGTCACTAAATTTACCAACTAAAAGTGAGTTACATGTCACTATTTTTTTATCATTCGATTCACACATGAAAGAAGTTTGAAGTTTCCGATTATATGCTTTTGGTGACATATAACTCACATATTATTGGTTAAATCCTTAGCTAAATTCAGACACAAAATACAAAGTGGTCTTGTATACATAGACTGGTGAGTACTATTATTCGCTGATTTGTTTGCAACAATTAATTGAATGATCTCCAAACACAAGTACATCATTACCGAGACTCTAACAAAACCAATGCTAAGCTAGCATGTTGTCATGAATAGATGAGTTCACACATAGTGGTCTCATAGTGAACACACTAACTAGTATCTTATGGCCAGAACTATGCCGGTAAGTAGTCACTACTAGAGTGTTTAGATTAATCGTCAATCTGTTTTGGACTTGTGATAACAACCGTGCAGTTCGTTTTGCAAAATTTCAGCCCATGTATGCATAGGACTATAGGGGACAATCCAAATTTCTCAAAATTTCAAAGCACTGCACATATTTAGTCACTTGTTGCTTAGACAAGCTTGTGGGAGAGCTACTTATAAGTGAAGCTCATGCTCTATTTTAAAATACCGAAAACATAAGAACCATTGCACCACACACATAATAATTACATGACATGTTACTTCTATTATGCTAAACTGGGCAACAACACCATACACGTATAACAGCGTGGCATGCAGTGTGGCTGGACCATATAAAATTGAATCAATTTATTTTGGTAAAGTTGCAATAACTTCCTCTCAATAATATTTTTTCAAATATCATAATTAAAACATATTGATTTGATGGCTAATTCAAAATTAACCTTGTTGGTAGGTGATCTATTGTCGCTATTTCTATTTCTCTTTGTTCCTGGTGGTCTCTCTACCTTGTTGCAATCATAGATTAGTACATATGAAATCTATCCCATTAAGGTGTTCAGCCAAGCGCCGGGAGGCAGGAGTGTCTCGCCTCCTCCTTTAAGACAGATGGTATCCAAGCAGAGCGAGGGAGGCATGTCATAGACTCTTATTATGTGGCTACATTCCAATTGTCAAATCATGCTAAGTGTTCAATCTTTTCATCTAAGTGTTCATACATAATCAGAATTTCATTAGTGTTAGATTATGTTTTATTTTGAACATCTACAATGTCTATGAGCAAGTTCGAGATGAGGGATGAATGTAAAAAGAACATGCAGAGGTTATTCATACCTCAATTGTCCTTGTTAGAATTTTTTACTAGCTTGAAACTTATTTATTTTTGACAACTAGTGGATTTTTTTTCATTTGGTACGGCCATCGCAGGAATAAACTGAAGATTTGTTTTTTACAAAGAATACCTTTACCTTTCTTTTTAGGGTAAAGAATACCTTTACCAAAGCACAACTTTTATTGTTACTCTCAGTCTCACTACTGGAGATGGATCCAGTTTCAGAAAGGGAAGCGCTCAGCATCGATCGGCTGATAACCAGCCAAAAAATCGGTCGTCCTCCGCACCCTCCGATCATGATCCAACGTCCAGAATCAATCGCGATGTGATTTTTGTGTTTTACCCCCTAGTTTTTAGAAACTCAACCCGCAGTCCTTTCCTTCACCAATTAAACCGAAAAGGTACATCTGTCTAGGCCCAATCTTCTCAATATTTACAAAAATGCCACCCCTATGACAGCTGAGTATTACAAAAAAAACTCTCACTCTGCTTATAAAAAATATTTAGTATTACAACAAAATCTTCACAACAAAATTTTAAAAAGTAATGTTATAAAATATGGTTAAATAAAAATCGGTAGCAAATTACAATAAAAGTCAAAAACTATTACTACAAAAAAAACACATGTGTTTGTGGCTATGAAAAATTTGTTAAGCAATAACAAATTTGCTACATATTTAGTTACAACAAAAACCACCAACTATGTTAACATAAAAATATAGCTGTTTACAATAAAAACCACAAACTTATGACAAACGGCCAAGTAAAAGATTACAACATCTCTGACCTGCTTTCGCTATAAAATTTATGTGAAAATATTCCAAAATATGCGCTTCAAAATTTTAAAAAGTAATGTTACGAACAAAGTTGTTAAACAATAAATATATTCCTACGAGTTTGTTTACAACAATATTCGCTATCAATTCCAACAAAAAATCGTAGACTATTACAACAAAAAAAACCATATGTTTTTAGCGATGGAAAAGTGGTTAACAATATTTTATGTACAAATTGAATGACAGTAAAAATCACCAACTATTTCAACGAAAAAACACAAACAAATACAACAAAACCCACAAACTTGTGGCAAACACCTAGGCGGACATTACAAAATCCCGCGTGTGTTTTTACTACAAATCTTGTGATGCGTTAGTTACAAAAATAAATAAGGTATACAACATCGAGAAAAAACTGGTGCTTTCCATATCATTCTATAATAGAAACATGGATGCATATTTCTGGTGCCTGGGTGGTGGTGGGCTTCACCGCAGCTAGCCTTGGTGGTGGTGGGCTTCAGCATAGCTGGTCATGGTGGTGATGGGCCGCGAGCGTGCATGGATGGTGGCCCAAAACGGGGCCAGACAAGGTGCGATCGGGACGACCGATCTTTTGCGCCTGATACGAAGAGTTTTCCTTTCAGAAAAAAGGAAAAAAAGCCCATGTAGGTGTTATCACCAGATTTTGACCAGACCAAGAGATGGGCCGTGATTGAGATGAGCTTAAAGGATGTGCACGAAGAATATTTCCGAATCGGCCTTGTACGAGAGTTTGGGCTAGGTTGCCCTTGTATTTGTACATTATGGTAGACTTTGTTAGAATTAAGAGATAGAGTTTAGCTCGTACACGGTTAGGTTTATTCCCAAATTAGAAAGTCTACTGGACTATAAATATGTACCTAGGGTTATTGAGAAAGGAGGACGATCACGTTCACAACAAACCAATCCAGGCGCATCGCCACCCCTTGTTTCGAGGGTTTCTTCCGGGTAAGCGTCATGCTGCCTAGATCGCACCTTGCGATCTAGGCAGTATCTGTTTATTCGCTGCTGGTGTTTCTCGTGCTGAAGCTTTTTTGATGGCGAGCAACACCCTTATCGTGGATGTTTTGGGGCTGACATCGATGCTTTTATGATATGCTTGTTTAGCACAATATCTAGCTGCCCTTGCACCTATCTTGGGTGTAAGGGCAGCATCTTGCTTAATCTTTATTTAGTAGATCCGATCTCGTTATAGTTGTTCCTTGTTCTCCAAGGATTAGTTTGATATCTCGCATGGTTAGGCCTTGCAAACGGGTTGAATGATCCGGTAGTGCATAAGGTGTGGTTTGCTGATCCTAGAAGGGATTGTTCCGGGAATCGACTTCATGTTGGTTTTTAGGCCTCTTTTAGGACTAGTTTTCCATCATCTTTTGTATCTCGCTAGGCTCAACTACGCGTAGGATGTTCCGGTTATGCGGTGAAAACCCTAAACTGTCGTAGATTGGTTTAACTTTGTATTGATAAAGCAGGATCCCCATGTCATTGTAAATCCAACGTGAATCATGGGGCAATCGGCTCTTTGAGCCTATTCACAGGATAACCTAAGAGCCGATCGGGGCTTGTATTTAATGTTTACGTGTTTGCCATGCAGGAAACTAATTGAAGCAATCCATCACCTTCCTGACCAGGTATAGGTCAGGTGGCACGCCCTTGCACCTCCAGGACGTGTGCCGGAGCATTGCGGGCCGTCGCCCGAGGGACCAGGGCCCTCCAGCAGTCCTGGGAGCCTCCCGGCTCTCCGTGTTGCTCGTCGGTGCTCGCCGGTGGGTTTTGGCAGGCAACACATTCTGGCACGCCCGGTGGGACAATCAACAACAACTACGTCGACATCTGCAGCAGCTATGTCAAAATCTGCAGCTGACATGGCGGAGGAACCAGTCACGTACCAAGATCTACCTGAGGAGCACAAGAAGAAATATGATGAGGTTAAAGCCGTCTTCGAATCCGATCTCATCGGCTCTTTCACGAAGACCCGTTCACATGGTATCAGGTGGAAAGGGTTCTCACCCGAAGGTGTTCTCGATGAAGTAGATCTGTCTGCCCTTCAGAGGAACGCACCAGAGCTCTGCGCCAGGAAGTCAATTACATGGTGGCTCATTCTATACACCGTTATTCTGAGAGCCTGGTGAACTCCTTCGAGCGCATTGCGGTTCGCGTGGTTCAGGAAATCATGAAGCATCAGTACTCTCCGTCAGGACCTGCCTTGGGGACGCATCATGGGGAGATACCGTTCCAGACTAGACCGCAGCTACCGTTCGCACTTGCAGCTCCAGAGCCGCAGGGCTCGCCGGCGTACGTCGTCTACAAGGTTGGAGGAGATACTGGCGATTGCCAATTCCTCTATGAGCCGCCTAAAGAGATCCCACATGGTTACGTGTGCACATACGTGCCGGACTGTAATAACTTGATGCGCACGAACCAGATTGCACCGGCATGGATTTCTGGAGCAGACGCCGATAAACAGGCGTGGCTAGCTAAGTATGCCACCGGAACGAGTCATGAAAGCTTGGTCCCTGCAGCTCATACCGTGGAACAAATCAGTACCATCTTGAGAGACCAGTTCGGCATCCCGCCAAAGAGGAAAACAATCGGCTATTCCAAGCCGTACCCCGACGAGTACGATTTGATCCCACTACCACCCAAGTATCGGCTCCCTGAGTTCTCAAAGTTCAATGGATCAGAAGGGTCTAGCTCGATCGAGCACGTAAGCCGATATTTGGCACGAGCTTGGGCATGATTTCAGCATCAGATCCGCTACGTGTGAGGTTTTTCGCGCAATCTCTCACGGGATCGGCTTTTGGGTGGTACACCTCGTTGCTACCAAACTCAGTCCGGACGTGGAAGCAACTGGAAGAGCAGTTTCATGTCCAATATCACTCAGAGGCTACCTAGGCTGGCATTGCCGATCTGGCACAGGTACGGCAAAGACGCGGAGAAACAGTGTCGGAGTACATCCAACGTATGCCAGATCGTTAAGAACCGATGTTATTCGGCTCGTCTAAGTGAGAAGGAAGCAGTCGAGCTGGCAATGTTGGGCCTCGCAGCGCTGATCAAAGATCTGGCTTTCCAAGTAAATTACAGTTCACTGGCGCACATGGTCCAGAAATTAACTTTGTATGAGCAGCGCCACCTAGAACTGTACCAAGACAAGTTCAAGCGTCCGATCGGCCTGGTCGAGACAGAAGAAGTTGAGGATTCTGCAGAAGACCAGGAAGTGGCCGTGGCTGAATGGACTCGGGGGGCAGTTCCCGTGTCCTGCAAATGGGTGAAACCACAAGGGCCTCCAAAGGGGTTTGACTTCGATGTAAGCAAGGCTGAGCAGATATTCGATTTATTGCTTAAGGAAAAACAGCTGAAGTTAGCCGAAGGCCACAAAATCCCTACGGCGCAAGAGATGAACGGGAGACCGTACTGCAAGTGGCATCATTCGTTCACCCATATCACCAATGACTGCAAAGAGTTACGTCGGCAGATTCAAACGGCGATAGAACAAGGCCGTTTGATCCTCGGCCAGTTTGCCATGAAAGTGGACACCCACCCGTTTCCTGGCGTCAACATGGTTGGAATCAATCACTCCACGAGGCATCGGCCAGGTTTCTCATTTGATGTTAACATGGCAGGGCCCGTGCACCACCGTGGCAAGGATAAAGAAGAAAGCAGTCACTCCCGTGGCAAGGAAAAGGAGGAGGCCGGCCCACGCGACCGGCCCCGATATGATGACAGACGGTACCTCACCGAGGAACGAGTGAGAAGCGTGCGATATCAACGACCACTCTCCACGCATCTCCTTAACAAATATGAGCGTCAGTACGACCGACGTCGGCGGTACGATAGAGAAGACGAAGGACATCATCGGTCTGACGTAGACAATGGAAGATATCGTCGGTATGATAGAGACGACGAAGGATATGAGCGCCGCGCTAAAGGGAGATCAAGAGAGCAGGAGGACATGGATAGACACTGGGACTGTCCTTTCTTTAAGCACTGCTGGGATTCAGGAATGAGCCGATTACCCACGATCGACAACTGCCCGGAGTGTAGACGGCAGAAGAAGGACGCAGGAGAAGTTTCAGTTTTCAAGCGTCTAGGGCCTCTCCCACCACAGAACAAACGAGCTGAGTCATCTCAAGATGAAGACTTTGAGGAGTCAGAAAATGAAGAAGAGGATAGATATCACCGGCCAAGGTGGTGTCCTGATGGACTCAGCCACTCCCAAAAGCGTAGGGTTCAGCGGCTACGTAGCTTGGAGCAAGCCGAGGCGCAATACCTGCACACGTTGAGGAAAGCTCGGCCCGATCTGGCCGTGAAGATTCAGCAAACTTTGGACGAGGAGAGTCGTCCACAGAAGAAAGAATGGCGTCCCAAGCAAGTAAAAGCCGATGTGGGTACATCGGCTGGCACAAATATGGTGTTCATACTTCCGTCGGAGTTTCGAGCTCCAGGAACTGAAGAAGTGCCGATAGCACAGTTTGACTGCGGTCCACGGCCAGTTATCTTTGAAAAGCCACGGAAGAAGGGCTACAAACATTTGAAGGCCCTGTACCTAAAAGGTTATATCAATGGGCAGCCCGTTGGCAAGATGTTGGTTGACACGGGAGCGGCAGTCAACATAATGTCATACTCCATGTTATGGCGTTTGGGACGCTCTAACGCAGATCTGATCAAAACCAACATCACACTAAGCGACTTCAACGGCCAAGCATCAGAGACGCAAGGCGTTTTGAACGTGGATTTAACAGTAGGCCGAAAGACCATCCCTACATCATTCTTCATCGTCGACAGCAAGAGCACCTACGCTGTCCTGCTAGGGAGGGATTGGATTCACGCCAACTGCTGCATTCCATCTACGATGCACCAGTGCCTGATACAATGGGATGAAGATGAAGTGGAGGTCGTTCATGCATGCAGACGACTCGATTGAGGTCTCAATAGCCGGCATGAATATTTGGGACGCGGGAGACCAAGAGCCGCTCTCCGGAGTCAGTTTGGACGGCTGTGAGCGCATCGAAGTTACAAAAAACGGGGTGAGGCTGGTCTTATCCACCGGCCTGACAGAGTAGCACGAGCAACACCAACCGACGTACGTGGCAAGGCCGATCCCTGCGATCGGCCCCAAAAAATAAAAAAGTAATGATCTCACCTCAAGCATGTCACGTGGTCGTAGCAGGGCGACTCCCTCCCGTAGTGGAGCACAGATAAGTTATAAACCTTCATTGAGCAATGCAATCAAAAAGGAGGCCGATTCCAGCAATCGGCCAAAATTATCCTTGCCATACGTTTTGCCTGTGTTCAGCATCGATCTAGCAGGCGACGGAAAGCTAGGGTATGGGTTTACATCGGCTGATGAGCTAGAAGAGATTGACATTGGTCCTGGGGATAAGCCACGACCAACATTCGTCGACAGAAACCCGACCGATGTTCAAGTACAGTTCCTGGAATCCGATAACTGGAGAGCCGATATCTTCAATTACTTGAAAGATTCGGCTCGGGGGACACCTAATATGGAATAACGTACAATTAAATATGGGGCCGATGCACGAAATCGGCCAGTAAAAAAAAATATACAGAACAACAGGATACAAGTACAGCCGATGCACTGACATCGACTTTAGAACTAAAAAGCCGATGCACAGCTATCGACTCTAGAGGTACAAACTCAATTGAGCAGTTATCAGGTTACATAGAGAGGCTCTACTGAAGGAATGCCTCAAGGTACAAACTCAATTGAGCAGTTATCAGGTTACATAGAGAGGCTCTACTGAAGGAATGCCTCAAGGTACAAACTCAATTGAGCAGTTATCAGGTTACATAGAGAGGCTCTACTGAAGGAATGCCTCAAGGGCATGGAGGGCGTCAGCACGAACACGATCCACCTCGGCGATCTCGGCCTCATCCTCTTCGTCCTTGCCTGTCACCAGCTGCTTGTTCAGGGCGCGTATTTTAGCCAGATCAGTCTTCAGTTCAGTTTTGAGGCCTTCTGCTTCCTCGTGGGAGTGGGCAACAAGAGCTTCCTTATCTTGGATGAGCTGTTTGGTTGCCCGGACCCTCTCTTCAAGGTCTTCCAACTCCTTTCGCAAGGTCTCAAGTTCAGCAGTGCTGACAGAGGTGTCAGTTTTGGCGTCCAAAGCTGCCTTTTTCTCATTAAGCCGCTGACATTTGTCTGCAATATCGGCTTTCAACGGAAGCTGGGTGTGGCGTAGGTCGATTCTCTGACGAGCCAATTTCACCCTTGACCTGGTAGGCGTACAGCAGTCACAAATGGCCGTAGTTTCACCCGCAACGTCACCGGGAGATGAGGCTGGATGTCTTCAAGAACGCTCTTCACTTCCTCGGGGTCTTCAACCAATGTCTCAATTGAGGAGGAGAGCAGAGCCTTGAGATGCTGGAGTTGACCATGTGTAGCGCTGGGTCCTGACTCTTCACTTGCTTTAGAAGTAGCTGGTTCGATGGATTCAGGGTCGAACGTCAGCAAGCTTGAGAGGTCATAACCCTGACAAACAACAAGAACAACGTCAGTATACAGCGAAAGAGAAGGGTAGAGCTAAGGGAAGGGAGTGTACCTCTCCTAAGACCAGAGGAACAGCCGATGAAGAGGTGATCGGCTCTTGTGTTTCGCCGTGGGCTTGGCCAAGTCGGCAACCTTGTCGCCTACACTTTTAGAAGTTGCTAGGTCCAGGGTGGCGGATGGCATCGATACCTCCTCGACTTCCCCACTAGAGGTGTCATCAGTCTGCAAAGGAAGTGGTTAGCCGATGAGAACAACAATGGGTTAGCATGAAATATGAGCCAAGGAGAGTATGGAGGGTAATTACATTCAAAATCTCCTGGTTTAATGAAGAGGTGTGCGGTTCTTTGCGAGCTCTCTTGATGCATCGGCTCTTTGTGCGTAGACCGCCCTGCCCTGATTTGGTTGGAGCTTCGGAAGCAGCAGGTTCAGGAGCTGACCTTTTCTTGGAAGCCGATGGTGGCGAGTCTGGCTGGCTCTGCGTGGTGGTTTTCCCAGAGTTGCCCGAGCTCGAGTCCCTTCGACTGGACCGTGTCTCCTCGCTGGAGTTTTCTTCGGAGAGGCCTCGTAAAAGAAATACAAGCATGTTGCGTAAGCCTAGAAGGATAGATGAAATCGGCCAAGGCATGGATCAGCTTACGTGCAAACTTTCTTGAGCCGGAGTAGGGTTTTGGCGCTTCAAGGTCTTCCCGGCAGCTACTTTCCTCACCGCTGTTCTCGCCTTGACCGAGGCTCGGGGGCAGCTGGCCCGTAAGATACATCTGCTCTTGGAAGCCGATTTTGGTGAAATCGGCCGGCTCCGCATTACAACCTTTTTCAAGGGTGGTGAGTTTTTGCAGAAGAGGACCACCGGAGCTGGTGGGAGGAATCTGAAGGGGGAGCCGTCATCATGTACAGGTTCTGGACCGTCTTGTTGCTGCAAGGAGACAGAGCAAGGTTATAAAAATCATTGTAAGCCACTTCAAGGAAATTTGTGAGCAGTGGTACCTGTTCTGCAGGGATATCATATTTAGCGTCAAGTTGTTTCAGCAACGGTCCCAGAGCTCTCCTGAAGGCATGAGTCTTCCACATTGACCACCAGGTCTCAAAACCATCGGTTGATGAGGTAAAAGAGAGGTTGTGAGGAACTAGGATGGCTAGAGCATCAAAGAAAGAGTAACACCTCCGATCGGGTGAGGACATCGGGCAGCTCAGCTCTGCTCTCTGTCAAGTGGTGGAGGAAGAAGTGGGGAGATACCTGCCCAAGACCAAACTGCCGGGCTGCTACGACCGGCTGATAAGACTCATAACCAGGTTTGATGACCCTGTTTGACGTGCTCATGCCAACTGGAAGGAAGCAGGGACGGATCATGATGGAATACAATTTCCGGGTGCTGGCGTCATCGGCAAAGCTGTCTAGCCTGAAGGAAACTGGATTTTCAAAATTTTCACACTCCGTATAAGGAAAGAAGAGAGGATTGTCCAGGCCTTGGTAGAAAATTCTCGAACCACTCCAATGCTTCCTTGAGGGTCAGTTTACTACCTGGAAGGCTATATAGAGCTTGGCCATAGCTAGTGCACCGGATTGGCTTCCCGCTAGTGTCTGGAAAGGTGCAAGTGGCCAAAGGTGGAAAGTTTGGGACATGGTTCTGGAAATACAACTGAGCCCATAGCTGAATAAACCACCAGGGACCTCCTGTTTTGACTGTCTTTTGGGAAAACAGTTTGACAGACATTAGTTGGAGATATCGATAGACCTCTCCAAGGAATAGTTTGCCAATGCCAAGCTGGGTGCCTCTGGCAAGTTCATAGGCCAAGGAAAGGTAATTCTTGGTTGGAGCAAGTGAAGGGCCACATAATATGAAGTGTTCCAACCAGAAATTCAGGAAGGCCGTGTGTTCTTTCTCTGTTACAGGGCCTTTGTTTTTCATGTGGCGTCGAAGATAAGCACCCCAGTTTGTGCACTCTGTTTTGGAAGAGAGTGTCTTTGGCAGCTGATACGTCTCCGACGTATCGATAATTTCTTATGTTCCATGCCATATTATTGATGATACCTACATGTTTTATGCACACTTTATGTCATATTCGTGCATTTTCTGGAACTAACCTATTAACAAGATGCCGAAGAGCCGCTTGTCGTTTTCCGCTGTTTTTGGTTTCGTAAATCCTAGTAACGAAATATTCTCGAATTGGACGAAATCAAAACCCAGGGTCCTATTTTGCCACGAAGCTTCCGGAAGACCGAAGAGGAGTCGAAGTGGGGCCACGAGGGGCCGCCACCATAGGGCGGCGCGGCCCAGGCCTTGGCCGCGCCGACCCGTGGTGTGGGGCCCTCGTGTGGCCCCCCACGTTGCCCTTCCGCCTACTTAAAGCCTCCGTCGCGAAACCCCCGAGGCGAAGAACCACGATACGGAAAACCTTACCGAGATGCCGCCGCCGCCAATCCCATCTCGGGGATTCTGGAGATCTCCTCCGGCACCTCGCCGGAGAGGGGATTCATCTCCCGGAGGACTCTTCACCGCCATGGTCGCCTCCGGAGTGATGAGTGAGTTGTTCACCCCTCGGACTATGGGTCCATAGCGATAGCTAGATGGTTGTCTTCTCCTCATTGAGCTTCATTGTTGGATCTTGTGAGCTGCCTAACATGATCAAGATCATCTATCTGTAATGCTATATGTTGTGTTTGTCGGGATCCGATGGATAGAGAATACCATGTTATGTTAATTATCAAGTTATTACCTATGTGTTGTTTATGATCTTGCATGCTCCCCGTTATTAGTAGAGGCTCTGGCCAAGTTTTTGCTCTTAACTCCAAGAGGGAATATTTATGCTTGATAGTGGGTTCATGCCTGCATTGATACCTGGGACAAAGGATGCAAAGTTCTAAGGTTGTGCTGTGTCTGTTGCCACTAGGGATAAAACATTGATGCTATGTCTAAGGATGTAGTTGTTGATTACATTACGCACCATACTTAATGCAATTGTCTCGTTGCTTTGCAACTTAATACCGGAAGGGGTTCGGATGATAACCTCGAAGGTGGACTTTTTAGGCATAGATGCAGTTGGATGGCGGTCTATGTACTTTGTCGTAATGCCCAATTAAATCTCATTATACTTATCATGTCATGTATGTGCATTGTTATGCCCTCTCTATTTGTCAATTGCCCGACCGTAATTTGTTCACCCAACATGCTTTTATCTTATGGGAGAGACACCTCTAGTGAACTGTGGACCCCGGTCCATTCTTTTATACTGAAATACAAATCTGCTGCAATACTTGTTTTTACTATTTTCTCTGCAAACAATCCACACAATACGGTTAATCCTTTGTTACAGCAAGCCGGTGAGATTGACAACCTCACTGTTTCGTTGGGGCAAAGTATTTTGGTTGTGTTGTGCAGGTTCCACGTTGGCGCCGGAATCTCTGGTGTTGCGCCGCACTACATCCCGCCGCCATCAACCTTCAACGTGCTTCTTGGCTCCTCCTGGTTTGATAAACCTTGGTTTCTTTCTGAGGGAAAACTTGCCGCTGTGCGCATCATACATTCCTCTTGGGGTTCCCAACGAACGTGTGAGTTACACGCCATCAAGCATATTTTCTCGGCGCCGTTGCCGGGAGATCAAGACACGCCGCAAGGGGAGTCTCCACTTCCCAACCTCTTTACTTTGTTTTTGTCTTGCTTTATTTTATTTACTACTTTGTTTGCTGCATTATATCAAAACACAAAAAAATTAGTTGCTAGTTTTACTTTATTTACTCGTCTTGTTTGCTATATCAAAAACACAAAAAAATTAGTTACTTGCATTTACTTTATCTAGTTTGTTTTATTTACTACTGCTAAAATGGCCACCCCTGAAAATACTAAGTTGTGTGACTTCACTAGCACAAATAATAATGATTTCTTATGCACACCTATTGCTCCACCTCGCTACTACAGCAGAATTCTTTGAAATTAAACCTGCTTTATCGAATCTTGTTATGCGAGAGCAATTTTCTCGGTGTTAGTTCCGATGATGCCGTTGCCCATCTCAATAATTTTGTTGAACTATGTGAAATGCAAAAGTATAAAGATGTAGATGGTGACATTATAAAATTAAAATTGTTTCCTTTCTCATTAAGAGGAAGAGCTAAAGATTGGTTGCTATCTCTCGCCTAAGAATAGTATTGATTCATGGACTAAATGCAAGGATGCTTTTATTGGTAGATATTATCCCCCTGCTAAAATTATATCTTTGAGGAGTAGCATAATGAATTTTAAACAATTGGATAATGAACATGTTGCTCAAGCTTGGGAAAGAATGAAATCTTTGGTTAAAAATTGCCCAACCCATGGACTGACTACTTGGATGATCATCCAAACCTTCTATGCAGGACTATATTTTTCTTCGCGGAATTTATTGGATTCAGCTGCTGGAGGTACCTTTATGTCCATCACTCTTGGTGAAGCAACAAAGCTCCTTGATAATATGATGGTTAATTATTCTGAATGGCACACGGAAAGAGCTCCACAAGGTAAGAAGGTAAATTCTGTTGAAGAAACCTCTTTCTTGAGTGATAAGATTGATGCTATTATGTTTATGCTTGTGAATGATAGGACTAATGTTGATCCTAATAATGTTCCGTTAGCTTCATTGGTTGCCCAAGAAGAACATGTTGATGTAAACTTCATTAGAAATAATAATTTCAACAACAATGCTTATCGGAACAATTCTAGTAATAACTATGGGCCATATCCTTATAATAATGGTAACGGTTATGCTAATTCTTATGGGAATTCTTACAACAATAATAGGAATACACCCCCTGGACTTGAAGCTATGCTTAAAGAATTTATTAGTACACAAACTGCCTTTAACAAATCTGTTGAGGAAAAGCTCAATAAAATTGATATTCTCGCTTCTAAGGTTGATAGTCTTGCCTATGATGTTGATCTTTTGAAATCGAAAGTTATGCCTAATAGGGATATTGAAAATAAAATTGTTACTACAGCAAATGCCATCCAAGTTAGAATTAATGAGAATATAAGATTAATGGCTGAACTGCGTGCTAGGTGGGATAGAGAAGAAAATGAAAAACTAGCTAAAGAGAAAAATGTAGCTAAAGTTTGGACTATTACCACCACTAGCAATGCTAATGATTCACATGTTGCTGCACCTCCTACTATTAATGGTAAAATAATTGGTGTTGGCAATGTTTCTACTCCTAGTGCAAAGCGCGCAAAATTACCTGAAACTGCCTGTGATAAAACTGCTGAAATTTTTTCCAACCTTGGGGATGATATTCCCATTGCTTTAGATTGTAATGATTTAGATTTTGATGATTGCCACATCTGTGAAGTTATAAAGTTTCTACAAAAACTTGCTAAAAGTCCTAATGCTAGCGCTGTAAACTTGGCTTTCACAAAACATATTACAAATGCTCTCATAAAAGCTAGAGAAGAGAAACTAAAACTTGAAACTTCTATTCCTAGAAAGCTAGAGGATGGTTGGGAGCCCATCATTAAAATGAGAGTCAAAGATTTTGATTGTAATGCTTTATGTGATCTTGGTGCAAGTATTTCTGTTATGCCTAAGAAAGTCTATGATATGCTTGACTTGCCACCATTGAAAAACTGTTATCTGGATGTTAACCTCGCTGATAATGCTAAAAAGAAACCTTTGGGGAAAGTTGATAATGTTCATATTATGGTTAACAATAACCTTGTCCCCGTTGATTTTGTTGTCTTGGATATTGAATGCAATGCATCTTGCCCCATTATATTGGGAAGACCTTTTCTTCGAACCGTTGGTGCTATTATTGATATGAAGGAAGGTAATATTAAATATCAATTTCCTCTCAAGAAAGGTATGGAACACTTCCCTAGAAAGAGAATGAAGTTACCTTATGATTCTATTATTAGAACAAATTATGATGTTGATGCTTCATCTCTTGATGTTACTTGATACACACTTTCTGCGCCTAGCTGAAAGGCGTTAAAGAAAAGCGCTTATGGGAGACAACCCATGTTTTTACTCCAGTATTTTTGTTTTATATTTGTGTCTTGGAAGATGTTTACTACTGTAGCAACCTCTCTTTATCTTAGTTTTATGTTTTGTTGTGCCAAGTAAAGTCTTTGATAGTAAAGTAAGTACTAGATTTGGATTACTGCGCAGTTCCAGATTTCTTTGCTGTCACGAATCTGGGTCTACCTCCCTGTAGGAAGCTCAGAAAATTAAGCCAATTTACGTGCATGATCCTCAGATATGTACGCAACTTTCATTCAATTTGAGCATTTTCATTTGAGCAAGTCTGGTGGCCTAATAAAATCCATCTTTACGGACTGTTCTGTTTTGACAGATTCTGTCTTTTATTTTGCATTGCCTCTTTTGCTATGTTGGATGAATTTCTTTGATCCATTAATGTCCAGTAGCTTTATGCAATGTCCAGAAGTGTTAAGAATGATTGTGTAACCTCTGAACATGTGAATTTTTATTATGCACTAACCCTCTAATGAGTTGTTTCGAGTTTGGTGTGGAGGAAGTTTTCAAGGATCAAGAGAGGAGTATGATGCAATATGATCAAGGAGAGTGAAAGCTCTAAGCTTGGGGATGCCCCGGTGGTTCACCCCTGCATATTTTAAGAAGACTCAAGCGTCTAAGCTTGGGGATGCCCAAGGCATCCCCTTCTTCATCGACAACATTATCAGGTTCCTCCCCTGAAACTATATTTTTATTCCGTCACATCTTATGCACTTTGCTTGGAGCGTCGGTTTGTTTTTGTTTTTTGTTTTATTTGAATAAAATGGATCCTAGCATTCACTTTGTGGGAGAGAGACACGCTCCGCTGTAGCATATGGACAAGTATGTCCTTAGGCTTTACTCTAGTATTCATGGCGAAGTTTCTTCTTCGTTAAATTGTTATATGGTTGGAATTGGAAAATACTACATGTAGTAATTCTAAAATGTCTTGAATAATTTGATACTTGGCAATTGTTGTGCTCATGTTTAAGCTCTTGCATCATATACTTTGCACCCATTAATGAAGAAACACTTGGAGCTTGCTAATTTGGTTTGCATATTTGGTTTCTCTAGAGTCTAGATAATATCTAGTATTGAGTTTTGAACAACAAGGAAGACGGTGTAGAGTCTTATAATGTTTACAATATGTCTTTTATGTGAGTTTTGCTGCACCGTTCATCCTTGTGTTTGTTTCAAATAACCTTGCTAGCCTAAACCTTGTATCGAGAGGGAGTACTTCTCATGCATCCAAAATACTTGAGCCAACCACTATGCCATTTGTGTCCACCATACCTACCTACTACATGGTATTTATCCGCCATTCCAAAGTAAATTGCTTGAGTGCTACCTTTAAAATTCCATCATTCACCTTTGCAATATATAGCTCATGGGACAAATAGCTTAAAAACTATTGTGGTATTGAATATGTACTTATGCACTTTATCTCTTATTAAGTTGCTTGTTGTGCGATAACCATGTTTCGGGGACGCCATCAACTATTCTTTGTTGAATATCATGTGAGTTGCTATGCATGTCCGTCTTGTCTCGAAGTAAGAGAGATCTACCACCTTAATGGTTGGAGCATACATATTGTTAGAGAAGAACATTGGGCCGCTAACTAAAGCCATGATTCATGGTGGAAGTTTCAGTTTTGGACATATATCCTCAATCTCATATGAGAATAATAATTGTTTCCACATGCTTATGCATTAAAGAGGAGTCCATTATCTCGTTGTCCATGTTGTCCCGGTATGGATGTCTAAGTTGAGAATAATCAAAAGCGAGAAATCCAAAATGCGAGCTTTCTCCTTAGACCTTTGTACAAAGCGGCATGGAGGTACCCCATTGTGACACTTGGTTAAAACATGTGTATTGTGATGATCCGGTAGTCCAAGCTAATTAGGACAAGGTGCGGGCACTATTAGTATACTATGCGTGAGACTTGCAACTTGTAAGATATAATTTTCATAACTCATATTCTTTATTACTACCGTTGACAAAATTGTTTCATGTTTTCAAAATAAAAGCTCTAGCACAAATATAGCAATAGATGCTTTCCTCTTTGAAGGACCATTCTTTTTTACTTTTATGTTGAGTCAGTTCACCTATCTCTCTCCACCTCAAGAAGCAAACACTTGTGTGAACTATGCATTGATTCCTACATACTTGCATATTGCACTTGTTATATTACTCTATGTTGACAATTATCCATGAGATATACATGTTACAAGTTGAAAGCAACCGCCGAAGCTTAATCTTCCTTTGTGTTGCTTCAATACCTTTACTTTGATTTATTGCTTTATGAGTTAACTCTTATGCAAGACTTATTGATGTTTGTCTTGAAGTACTATTCATGAAAAGTCTTTGCTTTATGATTCACTTGTTTAGTCATGTCATTACCATTGTTTTGATCGCTGCATTCATTACATATGTTTACAAATAGTATGATCAAAGTTATGATGGCATGCCACTTCAGAAATTATCTTTGTTATCGTTTTACCTGCTCGGGACGAGCAGAACTAAGCTTGGGGATGCTAATACGTCTCCGACGTATCGATAATTTCTTATGTTCCATGTCATATTATTGATGATACCTACATGTTTTATGCACACTTTATGTCATATTCGTGCATTTTCTGGAACTAACCTATTAACAAGATGCCGAAGAGCCAGCTTGTCGTTTCTGCTGTTTTTGGTTTCGAAATCCTAGTAACGAAATATTCTCGGAATTGGACGAAATCAAAACCCAGGGTCCTATTTTGCCACGAAGCTTCCGAAGACCGAAGAGGAGTCGAAGTGGGGCCACGAGGGGCCGCCACCATAGGCGGCGCGGCCCGTGCCTTGGCCGCGCCGACCTGTGGTGGGGGCCCTCGTGTGGCCCCCACGTTGCCCTTCCGCCTACTTAAAGCCTCCGTCGCCAAACCCCCGAGGCGAAGAACCACGATACGGAAAACCTTACCGAGACGCCGCCGCCGCCAATCCCATCTCGGGGATTCTGGAGATCTCCTCCGGCACCCCGCCGGAGAGGGATTCATCTCCCGGAGGACTCTTCACCGCCATGGTCGCTCCGGAGTGATGAGTGAGTAGTTCACCCCTGGAATATGGGTCCATAGCAGTAGCTAGATGGTTGTCTTCTCCTCATTGAGCTTCATTGTTGGATCTTGTGAGCTGCCTAACATGATCAAGATCATCTATCTGTAATGCTATATGTTGTGTTTGTCGGGATCCGATGGATAGAGAATACTGATACGTCTCCGACGTATCGATAATTTCTTATGTTCTATGCCATATTATTGATGATACCTACATGTTTTATGCACACTTTATGTCATATTCGTGCATTTTCTGGAACTAACCTATTAACAAGATGCCGAAGTGCCGCTCTCGTTTTCGCTGTTTTTGGTTTCAGAAATCCTAGTAACGAAATATTCTGGAATTGGACGAAACGAAGACCCAGGGGCCTATTTTGCCACGAACCTTCCAGAAGACCGAAGAGCATACGAAGTGGGGCCACGAGGTGGCCAGACCACATGGTGGCGCGGCCAAGGGGGGGGCCGCGCCGCCCTGTGGTGTGGGCCCCTCGTCAGCCCCCCGGCTCTGCCCTTCCGCCTACTTAAAGCCTCCGTCGCGAAACCCCTGAGGCGAAAAAACCACGATACGGAAAACCTTACTGAGACGCCGCCGCCGCCGATCCCATCTCGGGGGATTCTGGAGATCTCCTCCGCACCCCGCCGGAGAGGGGATTCATCTCCCGGAGGACTCTACACCGCCATGGTCGCCTCCGGAGTGATGAGTGAGTAGTTCACCCCTGGACTATGGGTCCATAGCAGTAGCTAGATGGTTGTCTTCTCCTCATTGTGCTTCATTGTTGGATCTTGTGAGCTGCCTAACATGATCAAGATCATCTATCCGTAATACTCTATGTTGTGTTTGTCGGGATCCGATGGATAGAGAATACCATGTTATGTTAATTATCAAGTTATTACATATGTGTTGTTTATGATCTTGCATGCTCTCCGTTACTAGTAGAGGCTCTGGCCAAGTTTTTGCTTTTAACTCCAAGAGGGAGTATTTATGCTCGATAGTGGGTTCATGCCTGCATTGACACCGGGACAAGTGACGAGAAAGTTCTAAGGTTGTGCTGTGCTTGTTGCCACTAGGGATAAAACATTGGCGCTATGTCCGAGGATGTAGTTGTTGATTACATTACGCACCATACTTAATGCAATTGTCTGTTGCTTTGCAACTTAATACCGGAAGGGGTTTGGACGATAACCTGAAGGTGGACTTTTTAGGCATAGATGCAGCTTGGATGGCGGTCTATGTACTTTGTCGTAATGCCCAATTAAATCTCACTATACTTATCATGTCATGTATGTGCATTGTTATGCCCTCTCTATTTGTCAATTGCCCGACTGTAATTTGTTCACCCAACATGCTTTTATCTTATGGGAGAGACACCTCTAGTGAACTGTGGACCCCGGTCCATTCTTTTAATACCGAAATACAAATCTGCTCGCAATACTTGTTTTACTCGTTTTCTCTCGCAAACAATCATCTTCCACACAATACGGTTAATCCTTTGTTACAGCAAGCCGGTGAGATTGACAACCTCACCTGTTTCGTTGGGGCAAAGTACTTTGGTTGTGTTGTGCAGGTTCCACGTTGGCGCCGGAATCTCCGGTGTTGCGCCGCACTACATCCCGCCGCCATCAACCTTCAACGTGCTTCTTGACTCCTACCGGTTCGATTAAACCTTGGTTTCTTACCGAGGGAAACTTGCCGCCGTGCGCATCACACCTTCCTCTTGGGGTTCCCAACGGACGTGTCAACTACACGCATCAAGCAAATTTCTCGGCGCCGTTGCTGGGGAGATCAAGACACGCTGCAAGGGGAGTCTCCACTTCCCAATCTCTTTACTTTGTTTTTGTCTTGCTTTATTTTATTTACTACTTTGTTTGCTGCACTTATATCAAAACACAAAAAAAAATTAGTTGCTTGTTTTATTTTATTTACTGTCTTGCACTCTATATCAAAAACACAAAAAAAATTAGTTACTTGCATTTACTTTACTTATTTCATCATGTTTCCTTTTAATTTTACCGCAAAGAACATACCGGTAGGACAAGGGTCTATAATTGGGAGGAACAATATAGAAGAATTTTTCACCCATGTTAGTACCGTTGAAGATTTTGAAGATAGACACTTGGTAGAACTTGCTCCTACTTATGAAATTGCTGCTGCTGCTTTAGTTCGCTTGTTGGAAACTAAATTTGTTAATCTCAATCCTATAATCCAACACATGTTTCTTACACTTGGTGATATGGAAGAGGGGGAAAAGAAAGATTTTGTTTTAGAAACCCTTCTTAGAGAATTTGGTGGTCTAGCAAGAGAGGCTAGAAAGGTCTTCGCTAAATTTAATATGCTTGGTTCTCATACTAATTTGTTGGTCTCCTTGAAAAAATGGATATGGATAGGATAAGGTACACTAATAATGCTAATGATGGTGGGGAGATCAAAGCACCAATACCATGTAAACTCCTAGCTATGAATGATGCACTAGAAAATAACTATGCTTGGCTTGTTCCCGAAAATTTGTTCGATGAGAGTAGCAAGCCCAAGACTAATGAAAAGGGAGACGCTGAAACTTATGTATCCAATATACTATGCATGGTTGAGAAAACTCCAAACCCCACTCGTAGGTGCACCACCCTTTGATAACACTTGAGTTACACTTTCTGCGCCTAGCTGAAAGGCGTTAAAGAAAAGCGCTTATGGGAGACAACCCATGTTTTTACTCCAGTATTTTTGTTTTATATTTGTGTCTTGGAAGTTGTTTACTACTGTAGCAACCTCTCTTTATCTTAGTTTTATGTTTTGTTGTGCCAAGTAAAGTCTTTGATAGTAAAGTAAGTACTAGATTTGGATTACTGCGCAGTTCCAGATTTCTTTGCTGTCACGAATCTGGGTCTACCTCCCTGTAGGAAGCTCAGAAAATTAAGCCAATTTACGTGCATGATCCTCAGATATGTACGCAACTTTCATTCAATTTGAGCATTTTTTGAGCAAGTCTGGTGGCCTAATAAAATCCATCTTTACGGACTGTTCTGTTTTGACAGATTCTGTCTTTTATTTTGCATTGCCTCTTTTGCTATGTTGAATGAATTTCTTTGATCCATTAATGTCCAGTAGCTTTATGCAATGTCCAGAAGTGTTAAGAATGATTGTGTCACCTCTGAACATGTGAATTTTTATTATGCACTAACCCTCTAATGAGTTGTTTCGAGTTTGGTGTGGAGGAAGTTTTCAAGGATCAAGAGAGGAGTATGATGCAATATGATCAAGGAGAGTGAAAGCTCTAAGCTTGGGGATGCCCCGGTGGTTCACCCCTGCATATTTTAAGAAGACTCAAGCTGTCTAAGCTTGGGGATGCCCAAGGCATCCCCTTCTTCATCGACAACATTATCGGGTTCCTCCCCCGAAACTATATTTTTATTCCGTCACATCTTATGCACTTTGCTTGGAGCGTCGATTTGTTTTTGTTTTTTGTTTTATTTGAATAAAATGGATCCTAGCATTCACTTTATGGGAGAGAGACACGCTCCGCTGTAGCATATGGACAAATATGTCCTTAGGCTCTACTCATAGTATTCATGGCGAAGTTTCTTCTTCGTTAAATTGTTATATGGTTGGAATTGGAAAATACTACATGTAGTAACTCTAAAATGTCTTGGATAATTTGATACTTGGCAATTGTTGTGCTCATGTTTAAGCTCTTGCATCATATACTTTGCACCCATTAATGAAGAAATACTTAGAGCTTGCTAATTTGGTTTGCATATTTGGTTTCTCTAGAGTCTAGATAACATCTAGTATTGAGTTTTGAACAACAAGGAAGACGGTGTGGAGTCTTATAATGTTTACAATATGTCTTTTATGTGAGTTTTGCTGTACCGTTCATCCTTGTGTTTGTTTCAAATAACCTTTCTAGCCTAAACCTTGTATCGAGAGGGAATACTTCTCATGCATCCAAGATCCTTGAGCCAACCACTATGCCATTTGTGTCCACCATACCTACCTACTACATGGTATTTATCCGCCATTCCAAAGCAAATTGCTTGAGTGCTACCTTTAAAATTCCATCATTCACCTTTGCAATATATAGCTCATGGGACAAATAGCTTAAAAACTATTGTGGTATTGAATATGTACTTATGCACTTTATCTCTTATTAAGTTGCTTGTTGTGCGATAACCATGCTTCGGGGACGCCATCAACTATTCTTTGTTGAATATCATGTGAGTTGCTATGCATGTCCGTCTTGTCCGAAGTAAGAGAGATCTACCACCTTAATGGTTGGAGCATGCATATTGTTAGAGAAGAACATTGGGCCGCTAACTAAAGCCATGAATCATGGTGGAAGTTTCGATCTTGGACATATATCCTCAATCTCATATGAGAATAATAATTGTTGCCACATGCTTATGCATTAAAGAGGAGTCCATTATCTGTTGTCCATGTTTTTCCGGTATGGATGTCTAAGTTGAGAATAATCAAAAGCGAGAAATCCAAAATGCGAGCTTTCTCCTTAGACCTTTGTACAGGCGGCATGGAGGTACCCCATTGTGACACTTGGTTAAAACATGTGCATTGCAAAGATCCGGTAGTCCAAGCTAATTAGGACAAGGTGCGGGCACTATTAGTATACTATGCATGAGGCTTGCAACTTGTAAGATATAATTTTCATAACTCATATGCTTTATTACTACCGTTGACAAAATTGTTTCATGTTTTCAAAATAAAAGCTCTAGCACAAATATAGCAATCGATGCTTTCCTCTTTGAAGGACCATTCTCTTTTACTTTTATGTTGAGTCAGTTCACCTATCTCTCTCCATCTCAAGAAGCAAACACTTGTGTGAACTGTGCATTGATTCCTACATATTTGCATATTGTACTTGTTATATTACTCTATGTTGACAATTATCCATGAGATATACATGTTACAAGTTGAAAGCAACCGCTGAAACTTAATCTTCCTTTGTGTTGCTTCAATGCCTTTACTTTGATTTATTGCTTTATGAGTTAACTCTTATGCAAGACTTATTAATACTTGTCTTGAAGTACTATTCATGAAAAGTCTTTGCTTTATGATTCACTTGTTTACTCATGACATTACCATTGTTTTGATCGCTGCATCCACTACATATGTTTACAAATAGTATGATCAAAGTTATGATGGCATATCACTTCAGAAATTATCTTTGTTATCGTTTTACCTCGCTCGGGACGAGCGGAACTAAGCTTGGGGATGCTTGATACGTCTCCGACGTATCGATAATTTCTTATGTTCTATGCCATATTATTAATGATACCTACATGTTTTATGCACACTTTATGTCATATTCGTGCATTTTCCGGAACTAACCTATTAACAAGATGCCGAAGTGCCAGCTCTCGTTTTCTCGCTGTTTTTGGTTTCGTAAATCCTAGTAACGAAATATTCTCGAATTGGACGAAACGAAGACCCGGGGGCCTATTTTGCCACGAACCTTCCGGAAGACCGAAGAGCATACGAAGTGGGGCCACGAGGTGGCCAGACCACATGGCGGCGCGGCCAAGGGGGCCCGCGCCGCCCGTGGTGTGGGCCCCTCGTCGCCCCCGACTCGCCCTTCCGCCTACTTAAAGCCTCCGTCGCGAAACCCCCGAGGCGAAAAAACCACGATACGGAAAACCTATCGAGACGCTGCCGCCGCCGATCCCATCTCGGGGGATTCTCGGAGATCTCCTCCGGCACCCCGCCGGAGAGGGGATTCATCTCCCGGAGGACTCTACACCGCCATGGTCGCCTCCGGAGTGATGAGTGAGTAGTTCACCCCTGGACTATGGGTCCATAGCAGTAGCTAGATGGTTGTCTTCTCCTCATTGTGCTTCATTGTTGGATCTTGTGAGCTGCCTAACATGATCAAGATCATCTATCCGTAATACTCTATGTTGTGTTTGTCGGGATCCGATGGATAGAGAATACCATGTTATGTTAATTATCAAGTTATTACATATGTGTTGTTTATGATCTTGCATGCTCTCCGTTACTAGTAGAGGCTCTGGCCAAGTTTTTGCTTTTAACTCCAAGAGGGAGTATTTAAGCTCGATAGTGGGTTCATGCCTGCATTGACACCTGGGACAAGTGACAGACAAGTTCTAAGGTTGTGCTGTGTCTGTTGCCACTAGGGATAAAACATTGGCGCTATGTCCGAGGATGTAGTTGTTGATTACATTACGCACCATACTTAATGCAATTGTCCGTTGCTTTGCAACTTAATACCGGAAGGGGTTCGGACGATAACCTCGAAGGTGGACTTTTTAGGCATAGATGCAGCTTGGATGGCGGTCTATGTACTTTGTCGTAATGCCCAATTAAATCTCACTATACTTATCATGTCATGTATGTGCATTGTTATGCCCTCTCTATTTGTCAATTGCCCGACTGTAATTTGTTCACCCAACATGCTTTTATCTTATGGGAGAGACACCTCTAGTGAACTCGTGGACCCCGGTCCATTCTTTTAATACTCGAAATACAAATCTGCCGCAATACTTGTTTTACTGTTTTCTCTCGCAAACAATCATCTTCCACACAATACGGTTAATCCTTTGTTACAGCAAGCCGGTGAGATTGACAACCTCACCGTTTCGTTGGGGCAAAGTACTTTGGTTGTGTTGTGCAGGTTCCACGTTGGCGCCGGAATCTCCGGTGTTGCGCCGCACTACATCCCGCCGCCATCAACCTTCAACGTGCTTCTTGACTCCTACTGGTTCGATTAAACCTTGGTTTCTTACTGAGGGAAACTTGCCGCTGTGCGCATCACACCTTCCTCTTGGGGTTCCCAACGGACGTGTCAACTACACGCATCAAATACCATGTTATGTTAATTATCAAGTTATTACCTATGTGTTGTTTATGATCTTGCATGCTCTCCGTTATTAGTAGAGGCTCTGGCCAAGTTTTTGCTCTTAACTCCAAGAGGGAGTATTTATGCTCGATAGTGGGTTCATGCCCGCATTGATACCCAGGACGAGTGACGTAAAGTTCTAAGGTTGTGCTGTGTCTGTTGCCACTAGGGATAAAACATTGATGCTATGTCTAAGGATGTAGTTGTTGATTACATTACGCACCATACTTAATGCAATTGTCCGTTCCTTTGCAACTTAATACTGGAAGGGGTTCGGATGATAACCTGAAGGTGGACTTTTTAGGCATAGATGCGGTTGGATGGCGGTCTATGTACTTTGTCGTAATGCCCAATTAAATCTCACCTGTACTTATCATGACATGTATGTGCATTGTTATGCCCTCTCTATTTGTCAATTGCCCGACCGTAATTTGTTCACCCAACATGCTTTTATCTTATGGGAGAGACACCTCTAGTGAACCGTGGACCCCGGTCCATTCTTTTATACTCGAAATACAAATCTGCTGCAATACTTGTTTTTACTCGTTTTCTCTGCAAACAATCATCTTCCACACAATACGGTTAATCCTTTGTTACAGCAAGCCGGTGAGATTGACAACCTCACTCGTTTCGTTGGGGCAAAGTATTTTGGTTGTGTTGTGCAGGTTCCACGTTGGCGCCGGAATCTCCGGTGTTGCGCCGCACTACATCCCGCCGCCATCAACCTTCAACGTGCTTCTTGGCTCCTCCTGGTTCGATAAACCTTGGTTTCTTTCTGAGGGAAAACTTGCTGCTGTGCGCATCATACCTTCCTCTTGGGGTTCCCAACGAACGTGTGAGTTACACGCCATCAGCAGCATAAAAGCAGAGGGGCTTGGGGATGCAATGTCTAGACCAGTGATCATGGCCACATCTAGTAGAGTTGGTGTCATGGGGCCGTGGCCAAACATGAAGCAGTTCAGAGCATCTGACAAGAAGTAGCCGATGGTTTTTAGAAGATTTTCATGTTTCTCAAGGGGAGACAGTGATAAAGATAGAGCATCGGCTATTCCTGCGGTTTCCCATTTAGCATAGTGGGTCTTGGATACTCTACTGTACCATGACACCCAATCTTCAGGAGGGTTAGGCCAGGCTCGTAAGCAGTCGGCCCAAGAAGTTAGATCTAAATTCTGGTTCACGAAGGGAATTCTATTGGCCTCGCATGAAATCAAATGGGCAGGACTCTCGGTAGAACGAGGGCCAAGACAGAGAATTTGGAAGAGAAGGATGCGGTAGCAGAATGTCTGATACCTAAAAATTAATGACGGAATGAGACATTAATTCAGATGTTTGTTGTTAATTCTAACACTATGCTCGGATGGCGAGGAGCGGTTGAGGATTACCTTCAGGCCAGAGACCGTAGTGTTGGCGTTGGATGATTCCGCCATTGGATTCGCTGCGGAGTTGAATCTGCGCGATTGCGATCTGAGATTCGCGTGGCTGTAAGTTGGATCTGTTCGAGCGGTGATTTGGGGATCTGAGTTTACTCTTTTAGACAAGGGTTGCAGGTTACCGTTTGAATAGGCAACTGATTTGGCCTTACTCGCGTTTTATGGTAAAGGCCGATGCTCTGCCATCGGCTCTTTGCGCGTTGACTTGCTTTGACAATCGGCAAAATTGATATGAAGGCAAAATCGATATAGAAACATTTTCTTCATTAATAAAGAGGGTTTTTACAGAGAAGAGCCGATTGCTCAGAAAAGGAAGAACAAAAGAAGAGCCGATTACTACTACTAGTCCTATGCTAGTAGTCCCTAATCTAAGGGCCGTCGCTGCCCTCGTCGTCGCCGTCGGAGCTGCCGTCGGCGCTGCTGCCGGCGAGCTCCTCGTCGCTGCTGCCGTAGCCCTCGGCAGGGGCTTCTTCCTCCTCGTCGTCGTCATCGTCGTCGTCGTCATCCGACCCGGCGCGGAAGCGCTTCGCCGGCGGATACTCGTCGGAGGAGGTGTCATCCTCCTCTTCCTCCTCCTCGTCGGAGGAGGTGAAGTCGTCCCAGGAGAAGAGGTCGTCCTCGCTCTCCGCCTCCAGCTCCCCATCGACGAGGAACTGGAAGTCGTCTTCTCCGTCGGTCAAGGACTTGTCATCCTCAGACCAAATGGAGGAATCATGATCCTCCGTGTCCCACTTCGTTGGGGCGAGGATATCGTGCGCCTCCATCGAGTCCCACTCCGGCGTCGGCTCCCGAGAGGAAGAGGATAGGGAGGAAAGACCCGAGGAGGCAGAGGAGGAGGAGGAGGAGTCCATGGTGCAGAGGAGGGCTTTTCGATGGATAGTACGGAGCAGGGGGGTGAAGAAGCGAACTGCTCGACGCGGTTAAATAAAGGGGATGTAGTGGAGATTTAATGCTGCGGCGGTTTCCGAGGACATGGTGCCAAAACTGTCAAATCGTGCAGAGAAGTTGAGAAGGCAAGTCATCATGATGAAAGGATACTGTGACGGTTCTGCTCTGCCACGACGTGACCCTACGAAGAAAAAACAGAGTGGTTTTGAAATTATCATTGTCAAAACCAGGGGGGCATGTGTTATCACCAGATTTTGACCAGACCAAGAGATGGGCCGTGATTGAGATGAGCTTAAAGGATGTGCACGAAGAATATTTCCGAATCGGCCTTGTACGAGAGTTTGGGCTAGGTTGCCCTTGTATTTGTACATTATGGTAGACTTTGTTAGAATTAAGAGATAGAGTTTAGCTCGTACACGGTTAGGTTTATTCCCAAATTAGAAAGTCTACGGACTATAAATATGTACCTAGGGTTATTGAGAAAGGAGGACGATCACGTTCACAACAAACCAATCCAGGCGCATCGCCACCCCTTGTTTCGAGGGTTTCTTCCGGGTAAGCGTCATGCTGCCTAGATCGCGATCGGATCTAGGCAGTATCTGTTTATTCGTTGCTGGTGTTGCTCGTGCTGAAGCTTTTTTGATGGCTAGCAACACCCTTATCGTGGATGTTTTGGGGCTGACATCGATGCTTTTATGATATGCTTGTTTAGCACAATATCTAGCTGCCCTTGCACCTATCTTGGGTGTAAGGGCAGCATCTTGCTTAATCTTTATTTAGTAGATCCGATCTGTTATAGTTGTTCCTTGTTCTCCAAGGATTAGTTTGATATCTGCATGGTTAGGCCTTGCAAACGGGTTGAACGATCCGGTAGTGCATAAGGTGTGGTTTGCTGATCCTAGAAGGGATTATTCCGGGAATCGACTTCATGTTGGTTTTTAGGCCTCTTTTAGGACTAGTTTTCCATCATCTTTTGTATCTGCTAGGCTCAACTACGCGTAGGATGTTCCGGTTATGCGGTGAAAACCCTAGACTGTCGTAGATTGGTTTAACTTTGTATTGATAAAGCAGGATCCCCATGTCATTGTAAATCCAACGTGAATCATGGGGCAATCGGCTCTTTGAGCCGATTCACAGGATAACCTAAGAGCCGATCGGAGCTCGTATTTAATGTTTACGTGTTTGCCATGCAGGAAACTAATTGAAGCAATCCATCACCTTCCTGACCAGGTATAGGTCAGGTGGCACGCCCTTGCACCTCCAGGACGTGTGCCAGAGCATTGCGGGCCGTCGCCCGAGGGACCAGGGCCCTCCAGCAGTCCTGGGAGCCTCCCGGCTCTCCGTGTTGCTCGTCGGTGCTCGCCGGTGGGTTTTGGCAGGCAACAGTAGGATAGATTCATCCCCCACGGTTTCCACATCTCACCCGCACCATCGCCATCGCCGGATGGCGCGAGGAGCGGAGGTCGACCAGGACTTCAGCAGCAACCCTTTGTGAATCAGGTGAACGAGTATCAGGCGCGATCCAGGCACGCCTGGGCAACCTCATCCTTGCTCTCTTCTACTACCTCCAGTCCTCCACCGCAAGCTCCGGTTACTCATGGTAAGCAAAGCCCTGACCTGACTTGTTCGATTTCTTCTCAGATGTGGTATGCAGGTCCCGAGGTCCATCTCTTCACCTGATAGATCCGGTGTTCAGTTTCTCCAGGTTATGAATAAGGAATTAGTTTGCCATAGGGAAATCTTCAGTAGAGCTGGTGCGCAAAGCGCACCTTTCCACTTTTTGATTTGTTTTTTTTATATCTCGTAAATTATAAAATATTTTGATTTGATTTTTCTTCAAGTCACTCAAACGAGCTTGATTAATTTGTTTCGCCAGTTGTACAACCTACTATTCATTTTTACCAAGTTAAACGAGCTATTAGCGAGTTCGATGAACTCGGCTCGTTTAGCTGAACTCGTTTAACGATAAAATTTAAAACTTAGTTCGGCTTGTTATACACCAAGTTCAAGTCGAGGCAAGTCGAGTCACGAGTTACTCATTTAACTAGGCTAGTCATGTTTTCGGGCTTGATTGATCAGAGCAGATTTTTTATTAACGCGAGTGAAACAGTGTAGTTATAGTGGCTGTACTATTTTCTTCCAACAGACAAAAAGAAAGAACTGTTGCGCTGCATGGTTTCACTAGGTTCATCAGTTCTTACATAATCACTAGTATTCTTGTCTTTTTACAGTATCCTTCTCTTCCTTTGTATTGCATCCAACCCTTCCAATCGTGCAGGAAGTAGTACACTCTAAACTAAAATTCTGAACTTACAAACAAGCATTGCTGATAATTTTACAAATTATATGTACATAAACTACATGTACGCAGCCAGCTCAAGCATCCAACACATCTCTGGCCTCATTGTGGTTCGCTTGATCAGGCTTTTTAGCATGTCCTTAACTTGAGCCTTGAGTCTTTTTTTTTCGAATCTGCCCCAGTTCTTGTTGCTGATAAACGTGAGCAGGGTAGGAGTAGGCAGGGTAAGACGGCATGGCGTTGTACTGATGGTACGCGGGGTACTGCATCGGCACCACCGCGTTCTGATGGTAGCCGCCGCCACCCTTGGAGTCTTTACCACCGCCATTGCCAGCTCCACCGTAGCTGTTTTGTTCTCCGCCGTATCCATAACCGTTCTTTTCTCCCCCGTACCCATAGACTTCTTTCCTCTTGTCATCGCCGGAAGACACACTGACGAGCTCGGCGCGGCCTAAGCTGCGCCGGAGCATCGTCGTCAGCCCGATCGTGTCGATGCCGTCGCCCACGATGATGATCTTGTCCCCCTCCATCGTGGCGGATGTCACACCTGCATAGGTTTCAGTCCAGCACCTCTCTGTAAGAACTCGCGAACAGAAGAAGATATGACAGTTGCTAGTCATGATGGCTGGCTTGTTCTGTGACATACCTGCCATGCCAACAGTGGCCTTGAAGGCCTTCCTCCTGTTCCTCTCGCCATCCAATGGTAACTTCAGAACAATCTTTTGCTGCGAGAAAGAGCAAAACATCTTCAGATCGACGCACAAAATCAAGCAACTAAACACTACTAGTCCAAGAGCACGACTAGTTAAATTGGTTACAGTTGAGCTTGATTAACAACCAACCTTCACCATCTTTTGCTTGGAAGGCAGTATTTTGAACGACCTCTAGTATTGTCTAGCTTGACAGGTTGGTGCTTGGAGAGTGGGCTTGTGCAATTTCACAATGCAAGATGAGCTACCTTCTTATCAGCAACAAGATGTTCTGTCCTATTTATAGGCAAGCAGAAAGGCCAGATACAGGGAGAGAGCGGGAGGGGAAGCAACGGAGAAGGCTCTAGAGAGATAAAGCAGGCAAATGGAACAAAATACTAATCAGGCCAATCAAACAGTGCATTGGCTACTCTATTTTGACAATGATTGACATGCCTGTAGGCACTGTGCCAAAGCCAAACACCCCCAGGTCACTATACAGCCGGCGCTGCTGTGTTCCTGGAAACTCAACATTGAACAAGCGGCTGGTAGGCCCTGGAAAACTAATGTTCCGAAAACCGCTCTTTTAGAACACCGAGTTTTGTTTTGTCCTCAAGACAATTTCTTTTATCATGAAACTCTGCATGCACGTAAAAGGATAAAAGCGTACACATTGCAAGAAGTCAGATTTTTAAAATTTGAACAATTTACTATATTCACCCAGCAGCGTATGCAACCGGGAGCCAAGACGCCACCACCCACGGAACCCCATTACTAGATCTCTATGTTCCTTTTAACTCTCACCGAGTAAGTCAAGTATAGAGAGAGAAGCTGAAAATATCACCCTCTCAGCTCTGCTGGCTTGCACTTTCGATTTGTCGTGTAGAGCTTATCGTAGAACGAGGGTCCTACGTGCCCTTGTTATTAGCTCATCATGGAACTATTTCTTGTTTTGTATCATTGTTGTAATTACTGGATCAACGAAAATTTGTTAGGAAAAAGTCATTTGATAAAAGAGACTAGTACAGTTTTCCTCCTGGCTCCTTGATTGCTCAGAGAAGTGTTTCATACATGTAGTGACAACTGACAAGTGTGTTGGGTGGTTGAGTGGCATGTTAAGTGCTATATTATTATGTCGTGATCTGGATCTTGTGTATGGATTTCTCTAGTTAGTGACAGGATTGTCCCCTGCCATGCAAGGAGATGAAAGAGATGTCCGTACGAAAAACTACATGTTGGTAGCGACGGTAGGGTCAATCCAGAGCGTTAGAGCCAAAGTTTTGGCGTAATTCTTTAATCGATCGACCATAGATCATACTTTTATTATCATATTTCTATGCTTGACAAGTCCGAAGGATTTACTGCAGAAGTTGAAAAATCAACAAGTTTACATCGTCCCAACCGGTTATGAGAAAACATGTTTTGAAAATATGATATAGTTCACGAGGCAGTCTAGTTATTCCTTGTCAAAATTCAGAAAACATGCAAAGAAAGACAAATTTAATAAAACATTAAAATTTAAGGTGACAAATTTAATAAAATACTATCTTTTTAAGGTGATGTATTCAAATTTAGTCACATATATACTTATAAGTGAAGCTCATGTTCTATTCTAAGCTACCAAAAACATAAAAATCATTGCACCATACACATAATTGCATAACTTGTTACTTCTATTCTGCTAAACAGGGCAACAACACCACACACATAGAGCACCTTGGCGTGTAGTGTGGCCAGATCTTATAGAAGCATTTTATTGTGCTGAATAATACAACAACATCCTCTCAGTAATATTTGTTTAAATATGAGAAAACATACTGATGTGATGGTTAATTCAAAATTAACATTGTCACTAGGTGATATGTTGTCGCCGTTCTTGTTTCCCTTTGCTGATGGTATCACGAGTGTCTCACCTCTTATTCGCTCACGACACACTTTTGTTCTTTAAGGCGAATGATGTCTAAGTGGAGCGAGCGAGGCATGCCATATACACCTATGCAACAGCTACATGCCAATTGATAAATCATGCTAAATGCTTGATTCTTTTCATCTCAGTGTTCATACACAATCAGAATTTCATTGATCATGTCGTCAAAATTAATTCTGCAGAGGTTGTCATCATTAAAGGAAGAAAATGAAAAATATTTTTTTTGAGAAAGAAGACCTTTTTTTCTTTTCTTTTACCCAACTACATAGAGAAGAAGAGTCGTCTAGAAGAAAATGAGCCCAAAGCCCAACCCTAGTTTTGTTACTCTCAATACTGGAGATGGATCCGGTTTCAGGAAAAGGCCCATGTAGAAGAGACAGATCCCCCACGGTTTCCACATCTCACCCGCACCACCGTCATCGCCGGATGGCGCGAGGAGCGGAAGTCGACCAGGAGCAGCAGCAGCAGCAGCCCTTGGTGGATCAGGTGAAGGAATATCAGGCGCGATCCAGGCAGGCCTGGGCAGCCTCATCCTTCCTCTCCTCCACCTCCACCTCCACCGCAAGCTCCAGTTCCTCATGGTAAGCAAGCCCCTATCCCTGACATGTGCATTTTCTTCTCAGATCTGGTCTGCAGGTCCTGAAGTCCATCTCCTTATCTGATCGATCCGGTGTTCAGTTTCCCCGGTTTAAGGTTAAATTAGCTTGGCCATATTGGGCGGAAACTCTCTTCTGTTTGGTAGGGCTTTACACTTCCACCCTTCATTTCTATCCAGTGTGGCATTGTTACCATTATCTTCTTCAACAACATCGCCAAATTGTTTATTTTCTTATGTGGCTAAACGAGATAACAATATCATCACTAGCCACTGCTATACATCAATAACCAATCAAATTCATCAAGGTTGAACTGAATCCCCAACAAGCCATAGTGGATCACCATTTAGTGTGAGTGCGACATTGATGGATACCAGCTTCTTTCCAAAAAAAAAAAATGCATGTGTAATATTGATTGCTTCTGTATTATCTGCATTTTTCCAACACATAAAAGTGCTGAAGATTGGTAAGATTTCTTCTTTTAGCATGCAATATTCAGGTCACATCTGTTCCCTAATCAAGTATCTGATGTTTGTTGGTGCAGGCTTGACGGTTTGCTCGTCATATGGGCGCTACTGTTACTTGCTTTACTGCTATTCACGTTTGTTGCTTTTTATTTCAAATTCGTAGGACTTGCTTTCCTGTTTGCATTTGGTGCTGCACTTCTTTATATATGCATGAGACTAAAGAGAAAGCACAAGAGAAGTAAACAAAGAGTGCTTCTTCCGTTGTCAATGTAACATACACCTGACTTCTGCAAATACTTCTGTCACAACTTCTGCAAATGCTTCTGTCACAACATGTAAAGTGTTCTCTTTAATTCGTGAATACATTGTACACTTACAGCATTGTTCATACACTATTTTTCACTTTGAGTATTTACATCTGTTAGTGAGCAATAAATAATTTTTATGTCGTAAAAAGTATAATTGATGATACCAATATCAAGAATATTAACCATTTTACATTTAATGGATTTCATCTGGGGTCATCTACTGGTTTAAGTTGGATACTTACTTGAACTGACTTCGGACTTGAACATAATGATTTTCTATTTTGATATGGTTGAAGACTAAGAAAGCTCGCTCTAGTCCCTTTTATGCATCATTTGAAGAATGGAATAAGAATAACATTCCCAAATATGTGGAGTTTCCAGCAAATGTGAAGTGTTCACTCTATGTTGCAACATACTTGTATCGAACCACTAGCAGTACAAGGAAAGCGATCAGTTACCCCAGTGGCTGCATTGAAGGGGAGTGTCATATACAGATTCATCGAGAAAATGAAGACATGATTCTTAACTATCAGTTACCCTACTGACAGTATAAGGCAAGCAATCAGTTAGCCTAGTAGCAATGTTTTGACCACTCAGCAAGAAGCTAGCATCCGGAAGTAGCAAATGCTACATTTTTCATACACATGCAGGTGAGTTTATGACCTACTGTATATTTTTGTATGCAGCCAGCCCGAATATTGAATGATGCAATTCTGAAGCAGCAAAAATAGACTATGCTATGAACTGATAATTTTGCTCTAAATCTGTCCATCTGTCACAGAAATTCATAGTATACTAAGATTTAGAGAAACAGCTGTATGTCCCTTGGCATGTCATAAGGGCACATAAATCAGCAACGAAGTACCAGTAGTTCTTTAGCACCAAAAGATGCTCAGACCAGCATTTTGTATTGAGCACAAGCTCGTCTCCATTTGCTCACACCAACAATCATGCACATATTTAGCGCACATTTTATATGTACCATGTGAAGCAGGACGAGATGACATAGCTTGTTGATCCTAGAGAAACCACGTGAACAGCCTGTATAAGCTGCTGTCAGTTCTGATAACAATATCATCTAAGCCCGCAATTTACAATTATTCACAACAGTAGATTAATGCAACACTTCATGCACAGCAAAGAATCGCCAGAACTTACTTTAAGTATCAATCACTGCTTTGTGTATCAAATTATGGAATGAAACGTTACTACCTCCAATGAGTAGCCACATATTCAGCTCAAGCTTGGTGATGTAACACCACTGAAACAGGGAACAAGTTGTGAAGCAGGCACACAGATGATAGAGTTGAAACACATAATCAGAAATCCTAGTGCATCCATACATCAAACAACGGGGATAGCCGACAATTACATTTCAACACTGCGGTTGATTAAACGATACTAGGATGTTCAACAACCATAAGGACGCGCAACACAGACAGTCTGCAGGTTCAACTTCACGACCACAAACTAGCACAACGACACGGGGACTTGCGATAAGTTGATAAGCTAGTGGCTAGATGGCCAGGCGACGGACCTCCTAGCTGCTATTGATCATCTCCTCTGGCGGCGGGTGCGTTGGTTGGCCTCGCTGACGGTGATGGTGCGGACGCCCAGATCCTGCCCATTCATGCCCTCGATGGCGTCGTTCATCGACTTGCTGTCCTTGAAGGCGACAAAGCCGAAGCCGCGGGATCTGCCAGTCTCCCGGTCGGTGACGATCTGAAAATTTTCATGACACCTATAGTTAGACATACTATGGAAATTACACTAATAATTACGGAAGTGGAACAGTGCTGATACTGGGTTTTGAGAATCCATACCATAGTTCTATCCTCAAACTAGGGTTTGTTTTGGGGGTAGTGGCCAAAATGGTTACCAATAGGGATATTGGTTCGATTTGAGAATTGAAAACGACGAGGCTAAGATCCCAAAAATCTTGGTATCCAAAGAAATGCCCCTAAGGGGCATTTCTTTTTTTTCAATTTAAGATTGAAGAAGGGACTCCGTGAAGGAATACCAAGACTTCCTAATTATCATACATTATCATACATCTTATTTTACCTACATACACTAAAGTAAGGACTACTTATTCAAGGGATAATCAGATTAAATAGGCCGACCATAAATTAATTTATGATTTGTGTTGTGGATCCATTTCTTCATTTGGAATCTGGGCTCTTCTATCTTCGACTTATTTTTTTTGCTTTATTCTTTATTTATTTCATTTCGATTTTTCCCTCTTCCTCTATCCTCTAGGTACAGCGTTTGCATCAATAGAGAACCTTTTCCTCTGTGTGAATCTATATTATTCCATTCCAATTTCTTCCCGACACTTTCCAAGAAAAATCCCGAATTGGATCCAAAATTGACGGGTTAATGTGAGCTTGGGCATTACTATCTTGGAGTTGGACAAATACGAAAAGGAAAAAGACAGGCGTTTCTACTGCATTGCATCATTTGCATGTCAAGTGGAACCATCTTATCTTTGATGACCAATCATTAGCTGTACCAGTAATAGGGGACAGGAAAAGGTATAAATTTGTTTGAGTGTTTGACCATGGTCCATGGGGGCAGCCAATATTTAACTGAGATCTTAGTCCTCGAAAAATCTGTGTTGGGGATAAGAGAACAGAGAGGTGGAGCATGTGCCCCACCACGCACAGATCCAAACTGAGAATGGTCCAGCCAAACTGAAACCTAAAGAAACCTAGAGAACGACGACGAGGGCACACGTACATATCCATCCACAATGTCACCAAAATTTTCCAGCAAAGAACAGATCGAGCATGAGCCACGATGGATCTGAACTATTAAAGATGAAACAAAAACAATGCGGCTAAGCTGGATCTAAACCTAGAAAGCAACGAGCAAACAAGCACAGATCCCATCCAAATCTAAAATACAGTGCTTAGCTAAAACTTGGCGGCCGCAAACAAAGGAAATACAAGAGCAGAAGCATCGTATCGAGCAGGCATCGACCGAAAACCCACTCACGTCGGCGTAGATCGGGTCGTAGTCGGCGAAGGCGTCCTTGAGTGAGCGCTCGTCGGCGCGCCAGGGGAGGTTGCTCACACGGACACGGTGCTCAGGCGACCCGTCGTCGTCGTTGTCCCACCACGGGCACGACATTGCCAAACCCTAACCACGAAGCGCACTACAAAGAGGAACGGATGGTTTTCTCTGGTCTGAATAGGAAAGGGGGCGCTTCGAGCGAGGGTGGTGTCCCATATGACAGTAGGAACAATGCGGGTCCATCTATACATGGGCATTCTTCGGGCCTGGCCCGGCCAGGCCGGGCTTCGGGCCTGTCCTAACAAAGACTGACGCAAAAACCCAGGCCCAGGCCCGGCCCGACCATCGGGCCTAACTTTTAGGCTCAAGCCCGACCCATCACTACAAAAGCCCGTCGGGCCAAGGGTCTCGGGCTGGGCCGCTTCCCTATTTCACACATTTTTCAGGCCCAGGCTCGATCCACAGACATGCTCGGGCTGGCCTAAGCTCGGAAAATTCGATCCGGGCCGGGCTTCCAATGGCCAGGTATGGGTCCATCCGGCTCTCACGTGTAAGGCCATCTCTAGCGGACCGACCCAAAATGCCGACCCATTTAGCCCATTTATGTCCATTTGGATCGGTCCGCGGACAGTTTGGTGGTGTTTGTCCGTTTTGGTTGGGTGGTGCGTCCATCGGCCCAACCTAAAGTGCTCTACCTCTAATGGTGATGGGACGCTAATGGCCGTCGTCGGCTTCGTGCGCGCGTCGTAGATGATTCACGTGTTTCCAGTTAGTTCAGTTAGTTCCTACCCACGGCGGCTCCGATTTCTCGCTCGCGCTTGTTTTATGTTTCCCGTCACAGTCGAAAAAAATCGCGCGCGTGGGGGCATTTCCCGCCCAAAGACGAGGGCTATAAAAACGCCCACCGGCGCGACGACGGCCACCACACCTAATTGACGCAGAAACACCAAATCATCGATGCCTCGCCGGTCACGGTGGGCAAAAAAACCGATGACCGAAGACCGAAACCGAAAAGACCGAGACCGAACCCGAAAAGGCCGATACCGAAATGACCGATAAAATATTGGGTAGAAAATTTTATAGACCGAATTTAGTTTGGTCAATTTTGTTCTAGGAAACGAATAGACCAAAATGACCTAATTTTACGTAAGATTGTCCCAATCTTTAGATTTTTTGATATGCGTGAGATGTGATATTGTTGAATGTTCATAAATTTCTCTAGCGTTGTTACATTTTTGTTTAGATTGTTGAACATTTATTCGTACCAATTGATAATAATATATGCAATGAAAAAACATCCAAAATACATCTAAAATGTTGTCAACCTTTTACTAAATAATGTCTAAGTTTTGCGTTGACAACGTCGGCCACACTGTTCGGTCATGACAGAATCCGAACCCGAATTATTGGGTACCCGAATTTGTCGGGTAGTAAAAGTAATAAGTATATTTCGGTCTTCATTTTTTTCTGACCGAATTTGAAATAGACCGAAATACAAAAACCGAATTTTCGGTCATGACCGAATGCCCACCCCTACTCGCCGGAATATCGCCAACTGGGACCACATCAGGGTGATGTGCCTAGCCCGCTTCTCTCGAAGGTCCGACGAGGAGGTCGAGATCATGGCCACGAAGATGACCCGCGTACAGGCGGAGGACCATGTGGCCGCCTTCGAGCATGAAGGTTGTTGTGGATATACTTAATGGGTACCATCGACAATGCCTGGATCGGGCAACCCCGGGTGGCCCACAGATGGTGGTGGTGGCATACGGCCCACCGGATGGGCCAGTTGCTGTTGATCAAGATGGAAGAAGTCCAGCCCAAGAACAAAGAGCCGGATCTGGGCCGACCTGCGCCAGGAGTCGGATCTAGCAAGGCCCATTAAGGTAGCCGGATCCAGTACGACAAGATTAGGTATAGTTGGATCCTTGATGTGGACGACAATGTATATTTCATAGTTAGGCAAGTTTCTATTATGGCTAGGACTCTCCGTGTAAACCCTAGATCAGGGCACCTTTATAAGCCGGATCCCTAGAGGCACAACCACAACTCATTATGACAACGCGAAAGCGTCCAGATAATCGAGACAAGTAGCAGTAGGCCCTGCCTCCGAGCAGCGTGTTCCGAAGCTGGGTAAATCGCGTACCATCGTCCCAATGGCTCTCTGCCCTATGGCCCCCACTTCTTCCTGCCTTCGTGAGCATCCCTCCTCCGGGGTACCGTCGAATAGCCATCGACAAAGGCGATGTGGCGCATCAAGCGTGGTGGAGGTGGTCGAGGCAATGGCGCGGCAGGCTCTGGAGCAGGCGGTGGCCAAGGAGGCCGCCACGGTGGCCATGTGTGCTGCCACGAGGCGGCCATGGAGCTCTTGGAGGAGGAGGAAGCGTCTGCGGCGGCTGCAAAGGGCCGCTAGAGACCTCGTCCGTCGGCAGCGCGACGAGGTAGCAGCGGCGAGGGTGGTCACGACGGCTTGGGATGAGCGCGATGCGGTGCTGGCTATGGCGGCAGCGGCGACTGACGCAACATAGGCGGTGGTGGCAGCAGCGGTTGAGGCGGAGAGGGCTGCAACGGCGACTGTCGATGCGGTGGTGGCAGCGGAGGAGGAGAGGAGCGTGCAGTGGGAAGTCGAGATCACCGCCGCCTTGGCCAGCCGTCAGGCCCAATGCCGCCGGATCTCCAGCGCGCGCACGAACGCCGCCAGGAAGAAGTCATATGGGCTGCACGGGCGGCCGTGGACGGAGATGACGTCGTGGGCGGCAAGGAGTTGACGTGTAGGGGCCAGCCTAGTAGCAGCCGTTGTTTCTTTTTGTGTTTAGATGCGAGCCTTTTGTAACTGGTTGTCGGATCCTAATGAATCAATTTATTAGTGTGATGTGACACTTACAAACAACGCTCAACGCCCTGTGAGCGGACAACAACACGGTCCACGCAGCGTCCGCGCCGATGCATCCATTCTTCAAATTTGATAAACCGATGGGTTAGAGCAGACATATCGATTCATTTGGGTGACCCTCATAAAACGTGCGCAGCCTGTCCTGTTCGCCGGTCCGCATGAACCGTTTCAAACGGCCCTAGACAGAATAGATCGTCCTAGCACCGGGTGTGGGCTTGCAGTTTGTGGCCGTGGACCAGATGGAAAAGTGTCAATGACATTCCAGCATGCTTGACGCCGTGTGACAACCTGCTTCATTTCGATTTAGCGACTGCAACGCGTTTCACTCCACGTTTGTTTTCCCGCGTGCATTTCGACATTTTTGATCCTATGGTGAAAGTTTAATCCTATTTTTTCTAAAAAAAATATCTGACCATTTTTAGTAGATCATGTTTTCGGCGCATGTTTTACTTCAATGTCACAAATCAAATGAGAAAATTCTAGTTTTAAAACTATATTTTAAGAAGGCTTTTGATAAAATTCAACACTCAACAATACTGGAAATTCTTACTGCTAGGTGTTCTGGTAGAAAATGGACTAGATAGATAGAAATTATTCTGAATTCTGGTTCCTATGCTGTCTTTCTAAATGGAGTACATGGTAAATAATTCTATTGCAGAAGAGGTATTAGACAAGAAGATCCTCTTTCACCTCTATTATTTGTACTTGCTGCTGATTTTCTCCAAGTTATTTGAATAAAGCCGTGCAACAGGGCCTCCTTGATCCTCCCATCCCATGTGATGCATGTATTGACTTCCTAGTTATTCAGTATGCAGATGCTCTTCTCATAATGAAAGCAAATGCATGCACCGCAACCTTAATTGCCTGAAAGCCCTTTTGCACACCTATGCTGAATCTACTAGACTAAAAGTGAATTTCAATAAATCCAACATGATTCCTAGAAATATGAGTGATGAAAGACTGAGTCATTTCACAAATACAATGAATTGTCAAAAAGTAAAATTTCTTTCACATACCTAGGATTGCCTCTTGGCATTACAAAACCCTCATTGGAATATTTTCTGCCTAGAAGATTGTGTGGAATAGCTAATTTCCTAAACTATGGTGGCAAGCTTGAAATGGCGAAATCTGTTTTAGCATCACTACCGATCTTCTTCATGTGTACCCTGAAGATTCCTCAGACAATAAAAGATCAAGTCATCAAGTACATGAGGCACTGTCTGTGGAGAAAGAAAACCCCCGATTTCCAGGCAAAAGGAACTTCCTTGGTTGCATGGAAAAAGATCTCTAGACCCAATAATAAAAGGGGTTTGGGTGTGCTCAATGTCAACATACGGAATAATGCTTTACTGCTGAAAACTTGCACAAATTCTTCAACAAGCATGATACTCCTTGGGTCAATTTGATTTGGAGCAAATATTACTCATGTGGTTCTCTTCCCGACAGTCGTTTGGAGGAATCCTTTTGGTGGAAATCTCATCTAAAGCTTGTAGATATGTACAAGGCTATGGCTAGATGCAATCTGGCGGATGGAACATCTATTAGTTTCTAGACCGATTTGCTTGCATCTGAAATTGCCCCACCTTCTGTCTTTTGCAAAGAAAACTGATGGCACAGTTCATGACATAGTTACAACTAAATTTCTGGAGGATCTTTTTTCACCTTCCACTATCTTAACAAGCACACATAGAATTCTTACAATTTGAGAAAATCTGTCAAAATGCTAGTAACTCCATGAATAAAGGCAATCATGATTACTGGAACTATATTTGGGTAATGAATGAATTTTCTTTAAAAAAGATTATTTGGTTATGATTGGCAAGGTCCCTTCTCCACCTCACTTTTCTTGGCTCTGGAAATCTGCTTGTGAAGCTAAGCATAAATTCGTCTTCTGGCTCCTTCTACTTGACAGATTAAATACAAGGAATCTCCTAGGAAGAAAGAATTTCCATCTGCAGTCATATAATTGTGATGTTTTAAATTGCAATGATGAAGAAACACTGATACACCTATTTTGGAAGTACCCCTTTGCGGTTGCCACAGAGAAACCAAGATCTCTTGATTCTTCAAGCTTTTGCAGATATTAGAGGTAAGCTAAGAGTTCCTTTCAATATGAAAATTATTATTTTGGTTGCTTGGATCATATGGATTGTCAGAAAATAACAAGATCTTCAACAATCATCAACCATCTTTAGAGAGCTGGAAAGCAATTTTTAAGCAGGAGTTGAGGTGGATCAGCTTCAGACTAAAGCAGAAACATGTTGAAGCTTTCAACCTCTGGCTGGATTCCCTTGTATAGTCCTAGTTCTTTTAGTTCTTTTTAGGAGCTGAGATGGGTCGACTTCTTTTTTGTATATACTTTGTACATTTTTCTTAAATTTATAAAAATTGCAGTTGGTTTTGCCCACTGTTTTATGCTAAAAAAAAATAGAGCCTGCTGGACAAATGACATGGCGGGCTTCATGTGTACGCAAAGGATCCAACATCGTCGTGCCGCTAGAAGCAGCGTCGGGTTACGTCTGTGTCGGCTCCGTCCGCGGCACGCCCTGCTTCCACATCGACCTTATCACACCCGATAAAGCTAAGTGTTCCCCTACCATGAGTCAATTATTATTTACTTTCACCGCACCCGACACTCGGGCGTTGCGCCATTACATCATATAAAAAATACACTCGATACCCGGGGGCTGCAAAGTCAATAACATCAACTTCGAGCATCTACAAGATGGGTCGAGTACTTCCCCGAGCGCTTCAACAACTCGGGCCTAGTATTTCCCACGAGTGCTTCAAAAACTTGGGTCGAGTACTTTCACGAGCATTTCAACAACTCGGGCTTAGTATTTTCCTCGAGTGCTTCAAAAGCTCGGGTTGAGTACTTCCTCGAGTGGCACAACTCGAGTCTACGTGCGGATATAAGCACCTACCCATAGACTCGGGGGATACTCCCATCGGGAGTGCTGGTCGCGCACCCGTCAGAAGATCTTGAAGAACCCAATAAACATCGGCTAATGCAACAACCAAACGAGGCATCCGATAAATAAATTAAAGCCTGGACCACGCCGTCGTGAGCCTCTAGATGCCATGCTAGAGCATGAAGGCAAGACCATCACACTAGTAGAAAAACCCTTATAGGCGGAGCTTAGTTCTGTGGCGCATCACCAAAAATGCGTCACATAAAGTTATTTTGTGGTGCACCAGACACGGTGCGCCACAGAAATAGCTTAATTTTGTGGCGCACCAGGGATCCATGCGCCACAGAAATTTGGTGGGGCCAGCCCCAATCATTGGTTTCACTATTTCTGTGGCGCACAGGATCACGTGCGCCACAGAAATAAGACATTCTGTGGCGCACTGGCCTGGTGCGCCACTGAATTAAGACTTTCTGTGGCGCACTGGTCCTGGTGCGCCACTGAATTAAGACTTTCTGTGGCGCACGTGGGATGGTGCGCCACAGAAACTACACATTTCTGTGGCGCACATGAGTTCCATGCAACTCCACCCCCCCCCCCCGTCCGTGGATCGCCTTTTTAACCTCTGTAAAAAATAAAAAAAATAGATACAAATTTCAAAAAATAAATTCCTTGAAGATGCCTATGTATTATGTCATCTTTTACCACTGAGAATTAACAAACAATAATTTGGACTTTTTTTGCAAAATTACGTGGGAAAATCATCAAACTGGATTTCTGGTTGCATACGAACTCGAAAAAAAACGCATAATATATCAAAATGTTCCCACGAAAAATCTACATCCGAATTCACCCGGGCTTGCCTGGTTGGACAATTTTTAGAATCTACAAATTCGAAAAGAGTAAAAAGTTACGGGCAGTTAAAGATTTTTTGCTGCAAAAAACAAAAAAAAGAAAAAAAAATTCTTTGGCGCACCAAGTGCCCATGCGCCACAGAATTAACGTTCGAAATTTGAAATTTCTGGTGCCCACTTCTCCTTCTCTCCTCCATTTCTCCACTTCTCCCCTTCTCCCATTCTCCACTTCTCCCCTTCTCCTCCTCTCCTCTTCTCTTCCTCTCCTCCACTTCTCCACTTCTCCCCTTCTCCTCCTCTCCTCTTCTCTTCCTCTCCTCCACTTCTCCTCTCTCCTCTCCTACACCGGCGACCAACTCCGGCGACCTACTCCGGCAACCTACTCCGGCGACCACGACCAACACCTCCTCCGGCGACCACCTCCTCCACAACAACCACCTTCTCCTCCTCCTCCTCCGGCCACCACCACCACCACCACCACCTCCACCTCCACCTCCACCTCCTCCTATTCCACCACCACCACCACCACCACCACCTCCACCTCCACCTCCACCTCCACCTCCTCCTATTCCACCACCACCACCACCACCACCACCACCACCACCACCTCTGGCCGGCCTCATCCTCCACCCACCCACCCACCCCACCTCACGCAACCAACCACCCACCTCCGGTGACCTTCCAGAAAAATTTAAAAAAAAAATCGGCGGCCCCAGATCTAGATCTGGCCGCCACTTTTTTTGAAATTTTAAAAAAAAATTCTGTGGCGCCACAGAAATAAGACTTTCTGTTTCTGTGGCGCACCACCGTCCGGTGCGCCACAGAAATAAGGCTTTCTGTGGCGCATTGGCTGGTGCGCCACAGAATCCTTATTTTTGTGGCGAGAATTTTGTGGCGCACCACCCATGCACCACAGAATGTGTTTTTGGTGCGCCACTGATGAGGCTTTTCCTACTAGTGTCAGATCCTTCATGTGAGGCCTAGCACCGTCACAGACTATGCTCTACTAGAAATATCCGCATCGTCGTCGATATGATGAAAAATCCCGGTGGACGCGTCAGCTAAAACTTTAATTTGCTGGAATTCAGAACTCGATAAGTCCTGCGCGGCCCAAGCTGAATTACGCTAGTTTTATAGATTCGTGTTCGGCGACGCGTGTTTGAAGTAGGTTCCCCACATTTGCTCATGCAATAAACTGATTCCCGATCCGTTTGGATGCATCAGACTAGTTTACCAATATCCCTATGATCAAAATATTCATCTACAAAGGAAATAATGAAATATTGCCTTTTCGTGATCAAAGAAAGAAGAAGTCGAAGATATGAAGGTCGACCCAATAATACTTCCTAGAGTAGTGATCAAAGAAAGAAGAAGTCGAAGATATGAAGGTCGACCCAATAATACTTCCTAGAGTAGTACAACTTGAGTCTATGCGCGACTGCAAGCACCCGCCCATAGACTCGGGGGCTACTCCCATCGAGAGCGCTGAGCGCGCATCCGATAGAAAATTCGAACATCATAGAAGCAAGGATCTGAAAACTTTGGCTACTGCGTCAACTAAACAAGGCACTCGATAGTTCGGGTGAACAAAAATATATTCATTTAATTCTTTAATCAAACAAAGCTTCGAGTTTGTTTTGCAGGTGAATGAATCAAGGTTTGAAGACTCAACTCAAGTTTGCGACTCAAGTAGAGCCTACTCCTATTGGGAGCACGTGGATTCAAAAAAACCGACATCAAGTTCTTCTTCGAGTAGTACAACTTGATTCTACGCGCGGCTGCAAGCACCCGTCCATAGACTCGGAGGATACTCCCATCGGGAGCGCTGGTCGCGCACCCAATAAAAAAACAACTCCGACTCTTCATCAAGCAGAGATTCATCATTCTTCGACTGATCAAGACACTCGGAGGTGATATTCGTAATGCTTGAGTCTCTACGCAAGTCTTCAACTTTACTAGACACTCGGGTACCCATTATTGCTATACCCGGTGCAGTTATTATGGAGGTGGATCAACACAAGGAGTCGACAAGTTAGACCCACATGTAATATCGACTTGTACTAGAAGAAAGAGGACTCCAATATATAATAGACTAGGGACTCTTGTCAATCTTAACCTGGTTGCATATATAAAGCCAGACATGGACACCCCTTTGAGATAGTCCCTCCGTTCTGATTTAATCTACATTCTAGAGAAAATAAGACAACCTACTATTGCATTGACATCGTTACTCTTATGCTTGCAGGACCAACATAAGGTTACATGCATCATGTCATTTATTCAAAGCAGATCTTGCCTCTAAACCTATCTGCCATTTATTCAATGAGCCCTTAAATTATTGACTGTCTTATTAATTTTAGATGTTTAGATGTGATCCCTTAGTTTAAAAGACACTTTCAAATGGTTGTGTAGCATTCCTTATTAAGTATCAGTATAACGTAACTAGCTAGGAGCCACCACAGTGATTTTGTGTCGTCAGCCGTCCGATCCACACGTTTAACACTCATGATGCATCGGCCATCCGACCGCACGCCCTCAGAAACTTTTCTCCCGTCACCTGCACGGTCACGGCCCGCCAAACGTTGATGGGGAGCTACTCTTGGGACCGAGTTAGAAGCTTTCTGGTGCTTCGGGCCGAGATGCTCCTAACGCAGCGTCGGATATTTTTATAGCCCATTTATTAACCGGGCCTCCGTTCGATATGGACACCATATCCATAGGCAGCCCCTCTACATATTCCGTTTCTCTCCCCGCTGTTCATTGACCCTGCCGGCGCAGCCGAAGGCCATGATGGTGCCGCCATTTCTTCGTGTGATTAATGGCCTAGAAGGTGAGCGTCCACTGTCCTTTATGTTCCCTGCCGTTTCGGTTGTAGAGGATTATTTGTGCCCGCCCATCTCCTCTTCCATAAGCCATGCTTGATGCCTTGCAGCATTTTTGATTTTTTCCCCACCCTACCTTAGACCATTGGTGCTAATCCTTTTGTTTCTTTGGTGATTATCCCAGAGATTACGGCGGCGGCGAGACGGTGATGACGGCCGGTTGAGCGGTGGCGACGGTGGCCTTGTGGTTAATTTCCTCAAGAGCGTGGCCATCCCCATCCGGTGCACGGAGCAGGTGCTGCTGGCAGTCACCCCAGCGCTGGGCTGCCCCATTGGAGAGTTTCCGTGCAAATATCTGGGGCTGCCCCTTTCTTTATCCAAGCTTCAAAAGATGGACGTGCAACCCTTAATCGACAAGCTCGCTCGGAAGCTCTCCTTTTGGAAAGCTAGGCTCCTATCCAAAGAGGGCCGGGCGACCTTTGTCCAGGCGGTGATGACCTCCACCGTCATTTACCAGCTCATCGCCTTGGATGTTGATCCTTGGGTGCTGCAGCTCATCGACAAGTTGCGTAGAGGCTTCCTCTGGGTGGGGCAAGAAGATGCTCGTGGTGGAAATTGTCTGGTGGCCTGGCACTCGGTTTGTCAGCCCAAATCGCTCGGTGGGCTCGGCCTCCACAACCTTAAATGGCTCAATGCCTCCCTCCGCGCAAGGTGGATATGGTTCCTCCGAACGAGTACGTCCAAGCCATGGCTCGGATTGGATCTGGTTGTCTCCAAGGATGCCATGGCTATCTTCAATGCCGCGATCCGTATCACGGTGGGCTCGGGCGGCCAGGTGCTCTTCTGGACGGACCCTTGGATTGATGGGCTCAGCGCCACTGCCATTGCTCCGGCGGTGGTTGCCCTTGTGCGACCATGCCGGCTGCGCACGGCCACGGTCCAGCATGGTCTCGTCGCAAACCGGTGGACGGCTGATATTGGTGGACGGCTCTCCGTCGACACGGTGGTGCAGTTCTTTGGCCTCTGGACGAGGATCCAGCGCGTTCAGCTAGTTCCTGGAAGCCCGGACTCCTTTGCCTGGAAGTTCAGTGCCGACGGCACTTACTCCACTAGGTCGACTTACATCGCGTGCTTTTCCGGGCGCACGGCGCAGCCAGCCGCTAGCCAGGTCTGGAACTCCTTCGCACCGCCAAAGTTCAAGTTCTTTGGCTGGCTTGCAGTGTGGGGTAGATGTTGGACAGCGGATCGCCTTGAACGGCGAGGCCTGGCCAACAATGGGGCATGTCCTCTCTGCGTGCGGACGGACGAAACGCTGGATCACCTTCTCCTCCAGTGCCCTTTCGCCCGCTCCATCTGGCTTCGCGTCTTCCGCCAGCAGGGGTGCCTGCCTTTGCTGCCTCCGGTGACGGCGTCCCTCACCAACTGGTGGCCAGAGGCGGAAGCGAGGACAACCCACAAGCACAGACGTGCCACCAACTCCATCATCCTCCTCACTTTGCGCTCCCTTTGGCTTGAGCGAAACGCGAGGCTCTTTGACGGGGCAGCATGCACTGCCACTGCGCTCGCCAATCGTATCTTAGACGAGTGGAAAAGCTGGCTGGCTGCCAGGTCCTCAGGTAGGGGTAGATCGGATAGAGGAATAGGATAGTGTGCTAACTCGCTGGCCTGCGTTGCCTGCTTTGGGTAGTGCTTTCAGCCGCCTTTGTAACCTGTGGATCCTTTCTTCCTAAGCTTAATATAATGACCGCAGATCTCCTGCGAGTTCTCAAAAAAAAAAAAAACGGTGGGCGATGAGGCGGAGGCATTAGCGGCTCGACGCCGCATAGGATACTGATGAGGAGATGGTGGTTGTGTCTCACCAGTGCAAGAGGACGCGGTGGCGGCTCGCTGGTGTAAAGGAGGAGGCGGGGGCTTTCGCTGGGCTAGACTACTCGACTCTCTCGGGCTCATCTTTCGTCGCGGAATCGCTTCACACACGGCATTTTGCATACGATTCCTGTACGACACTTCGTCCAAAACGTTAACTATTGATCCATGCCCAAAAGTCCTTGTCCGGTTGCTCCTACTCCAGCCCAAATCAAAGCCCAAACCCTGCCCACGACTCTGCATCCTCATCCTCTTCCAAAACAAATCGTTCCCCATCTTATTTAAGGTCATCTTCAAGGGTGACGTAAACAGGCGCTGAGTGACCGTTTGCGTCCGTTCGGGCCGAAAATGCGTCTGATACCCCCTCCAGCGGGGTGACGCACAGTGACCGAGCCGTTCGCAGCGACATAAACATGACCCAAATATGCGTTAGGTTTGCGTCTCTGTGGACGCTGCGCGGACCAGCTTCCATGATCGACGACGGAGTTCATAGACCTCGTCAGCGACGACGACCAGTTGGCAGTACCTAGTTTTACCACGCCTTTCTGGCCTTTCTAAAGTTTTCTTATGTTTTTATTAATGTAAATTATGACTTTTATGAATAAAAAAAATATGGGTCGTGCCGCTGGAGCCACCCCCGATGCAAACGGACGCGCGGTCGAATTCGACCATTTGGGACATGGCTACTGGTCACGGCGCGCGGTCGAATTCGACGCGAAGCGTCCGTTTAGGCGTCCGAAATGCGACGCCCCGCTGGAGATGCCCTAAGTGTTATATGTATATGGGTTGTAGCCTATGTAGGAAAACCATGGCTATTGGTCACGTCTCTCGCGACTCCGGAGGCCCCAGCCACCTCCACCGAAAACAACCTTCCCACCACGGTGGTCTGGGGTTGGTGGTCGCCATGGACAGCTGCACAGGCTGCTGGGGCGGCGGCGTGAGGCGTATCAGTGGTGAGGCGATCTTGACGGAGCCCTAGGTCGGGGTGGCGGCGGTGGTTGCCAACGGCGGCGCGTCGTGCTGGCGGCGGAGGTGCAGGGGTATGGTCCGGTTGGGCAAACCCTAGATCGGTTCAACCCTAGTCCTCTCCGCGGTTTTGGCTGTCGACGGTGGAGGGCCGGCTGATGGATTGCAAGGCGCTGTTGCGAGGTCTTCTTCGTCTAGTGTCTCCGTCTTTGCCTTGGCCGTCTCGGGATGGTCGGCGCCGTTGGGGTCCGATCTGAATAAAGGCGGCGGTCCTCAGGTTCTTCTCACACCAATTTGAAGATTTATAGGAAGCTTGTTCCCATCAGTCTGGATGAATTTTCAGAATTTTCTGTAACTTGTAAAAATATCTTTTAACTTTTTTGAATGGTGAGAGCACTGAAGCGAAGTAAAGAAGATGTTATTCGGAGACGACTCCATTCTCAAGTCCTGCCCAAACCCAAAGCCACGGCGCATGTGCATGTGCCTCCCGTTCAGGTCGCACCCACGTAGGATCGGACGATTATCGTACCCAATTTGTCGTATGTATAGCAACGCTCCTTTCGTTGTTCGTCTGGGTAGCCAGAATTCAAGGACGAAGAGGAGATGGTTTGCGCCTTAATTAACCGCTTCGTACCAGAGGTGAGGAAAAATAGGACGGCATCAGTTCCTAGCCACCCGCAGTTACAGCTAGCACACACCTTCATGAGGAAGATGGAGTGGTCTGTTTGCTCTGCTTTCTTACTTTTCTAATAATGGTTATACGTTTTTTTCTTTCTTTGTCGTTTGTACTCCATTGAATTATGTTAAGAGTCCACGATGATTCTCAGCCATATATTCGTTCATGAGTATGTGGTACCTGTTAGGGAAATATGCTTGTTGTATTACCAGGGGGCCAAAAGCCACAATATATAGTACATGTACAGGTGGAAATATGCAGGAAGCCCCCTAACATATGGGGAAACTATAATATACAAATATATACATCTAACACCCCCCCTCAAACTCATGGTGGATCCACAACACTGAGTTTGGAGAGTAAGAAATCATGCTGCGCTCGAGTCTGTGCCTTCGTAAAGAAATCCGCCAACCGCAAATCTGAAGGCACATAATGAACCGCAACAACATCATCCTGTACCTGAGCACGTGTGTAAAAAGCATCAACACCAATATGCTTGGTCAGCTCATGCTTGACCGGATCACGTGCAATACTGATAGCACCTGTATTGTCAGACAAAAGTGGAGTGGGTGTCGTAACAGAGACCCCAAAATCTGCAAGCAACCACCGTAACCAAGTCACCTCAGCAATCAACAAAGCCATAGCCCGCAACTCAGCCTCAACACTCGAACAGGAAACGGCGACCTGTTTCTTCGTCTTCCAAGCAACAAGCGAACCACCAAGAAACACACAGTAAGCAGAAAGTGAACGACGATCCGTAGGATCACTCGCCCACGTAGCATCCGAATAGCACTGGAGCTGGAGAGAGCTGGAACGGGGAAAGAAAAGACGACGAGTGATCGTGCCACGAAGGTAACGTAGAACACGGAGGAGATGACTATAGTGAACAAGTGGTAGGAGCTGAGACAAACCGACTCGGAATATGAACAGGATAAGAAATATCGGGACGAGTGACAGCAAGATAAACAAGACTCCCAACAAGATGGCGATAACGGGTGGGATCAGGAAGAGGATCACCATCAGTAGGACGAAGCTTAACATTAAGCTCCATAGGAGTATCGACCGTGCGCTCATCCCCAAGAGCAGCACGAGCAAGAAGATCCTGAATGTACTTTTCCTGAGAGATAGAAAAGCCATCAGAAGTGGAGGAAACCTCAATGCCAAGGAAATAGCGAAGAGGACCAAGATCAGTCATAAGAAACTGATCACGAAGACGAGCCTTGACAAAGGCAATATACTCAGGATCATCACCAGTAATGATCATATCATCAACATAAAGAAGAAGAAGAGTACGTCCACGAGGAGAAGTGTGAACGAAAAGTGCTCGGATCATGAAGACTAGAAGAGAAACCAGCAGCAGTCACGACAGAGGCGAAGCGCTCAAACCAGGCACGAGGAGCCTGTTTGAGACCATAGAGAGAACGTCGAAGACGACAAACCATCCCATCGGGAACAGAATACCCAGGAGGAGGCTGCATGTAAACCTCCTCACTCAACTCGCCATTAAGAAAAGCATTCTGAACATCAAGCTGGGAGACGGACCAGCGGCGAACGAAGCAACGAGCAAGAAGGGTACGCACGAGTAGTCATATGAGCCACAGGGGCAAAAGTCTCATCATAGTCACGGCCGTGCTCCTGCTGAAAACCACGAGCCACAAGACGCGCTTTATAGCGCTCAAGAGATCCATCAGAACGAGTCTTAATTTTATAGACCCACTTACACGTGATGGGACGAACACCAGAAGGGGGAGAAACAAGATCCCAAGTGCCAGTGCGCTCAAGCGCAGCGATCTCCTCAGCCATGGCAAGCTGCCATTCGGGATGACGCTCGGCATCCCGATAAGAAGTCGGCTCGGAAACGACAGAGAGACCATACCGACTAGGAGAGTAACGAGCTGGAGCTCGACGCCGACGCACGAGGCCGTGAAGGGGAAGCTCATCTCGCGAAGACAAGTCATCAGAAGAAGAGGAAGAAGGAACAGCATCGGAAGGAGCCGAAGCCGGAGAACGAGGAGTACTAGGTGGACTAGACGAACGAGAGGATGGCGCCGAGGAGGGCGCATCAGAAGTAGGAGGGAGGGGAGGAGGAACAGCAGGGGGTGCATCCGGAAAAAGAAGAAAAGAGATATCATCCACCGGGTAAGTACCCGAGGTGGGGCGAGGATAGAAGGGACGCGTCTCATCAAACGTGACGTCACGAGAGATGCGCATCCGACGACCAACGGGGTCCCAACAGCGATAGCCCTTATGCTCATCACTGTATCCGAGAAAAACACACTCAACAGACTGAGCGGTTAGTTTGGTGCGTTCACGAGGAGGCGAAGGACATAGCGAGACGCAACCAAATGAACGGAGAGTCGAGTAGTCCGGAGAAACACCGGAGAGACGCTCGAGAGGAATGCCACCACCGTAGAGCAGCGGAAGGCTGAATGTTAATGAGGTGGGCCGACGTAGCAACAGCCTCAGCCCGGAAATGTGGCGGAAGAGAAGAAGCAATCATCATAGCACGGGTGGTCTCAAGAAGATGACGATGCTTACGCTCGGCGACGCCATTTTGAGCATGCGCGCCGGGACAAGAAAACTGAGCGAGGGTTCCCTCCTCGGCAAGGACACCACGAAGGTGCTCGGGAGATATACTCACCGGCGAGAATCAGCACGGAACACGCGAATGGGTGAGGAATGCCGAGTGCGGACCATGGCCGCAAAACGCCGATAAATAGAGAGCACCTCACCGCGAGAGTGCATAAAAAACACCCAGGTGTACCGTGAAAAATCATCAATGAATAAGATATAGTATCGATGGCCCCCTTTCGAAGCGAAGGGAGCCGGACCCCAAACATCCGAATGGACTAAATCGAACGGTCGCCGAGAGACGAGACACACTAGTAGGATAAGGAAGCTGAATCTGTTTGCCTAACCTACAGCCACCGACGAGTGTAACGACCCATCTCCGAGACGGACCCCGAAGGCCACGATGAACCAAAGACGACAGGCGAGAGTCACAAAGGTGACCAAGACGATGATGCCACTGCTGAAAAGAGCCGGTGACAGAGGCAACAACCGGAGGAGAACGGCAGATGGAGTGGCAGCGGAAGGAACACGAAGCCGATCCTAACTCCCAAAGCCCCGGAGACTTACGGCTACGAGGGCCGGCTCCAACCAGGGCTCGTGTGCGACGATCCTGAACCGCACAAGACTCGGCGTCAAGAATGACACGACAACCGGAATCGGTGAGCTGGCTAGCGGAGAAAAGGTTCATCCGAAGGCGAGGAACATGAGAAACATCGGGGACCAGAGAAAGAGGGAGTAGAAAGGGTGCCACTACTAGAAACAGGAATAGAGGTACCATCAGCCGTGACAACACGGACAGGAGAAATAAGAGACCGAAGAGCAGACAGAATAGAAGACTCAGAGGTCATATGAAAGGAAGCTCCAGAATCAAGATACCACGGGGACGTACCGATCGTGTAGAAGCCGGTGGTCGCGTAGTGCCGGAAGAGTCGATCACGGAACCAGCGAGCGCCGGCGAGGAAGAGTCCGTAGTAGCGAGCGGACCACGAAGACCCCCGAGAATGTCCCGATCGGAGAGTGCAACTGCAGAAGATTCGAAGAGCCAGCCTGCCGACGATCCTGGAACTGGCCGACGTAAGCGGGATCCCGCGTCCAACAGGTGGAGGAAGTGTGGCCAACCTTGCCACGGTAGGTGCAATAAGGACGAGGGCGGAGACTCGGACCGCGAGGCTGCTGACGTAAACTGGAATCCCAAGCATCAAGCAGGCGGTGAAGCTGCGCTATCTCATGCGCGAGAGAGGCGCGACCGGAGAGGTCGACGTACAATCGGGGGCCGACGAGGAGCTATCAGCCACACGCACAGAGGCCACCAAAGGGGGCGGCGGAGAGCAACATGCCGATGAAGACAGATGCGGCAAAGCGCGGTCATAACCACGTGAAGAGGCCGCGAAAGTCGGTGTAGAGCGGCAGGCCGACGCAGACGACGAAGCGCGGCCATAACCGCAGGAAGAGGCCGCAAAGGTCGATGTAGAGCGGCAGGCCGACATAGAGGAAGTCGGCGAAGAGGAAGTCGGCGAAGCGCGTGCAGAGCCGCGTGAAAAGGCCGCAAAAGTCGATGTAGAGCGGCAGGCCGAGGGAGACAAAATCGGCGAAGCACGGCCAGAGCCGCGGGAAGAGGCCGCGAAAGTCGGTGAAGAGCGGCGAGCCGACGTAGACGGAGTCGGTGAAGCGCGGGCAGAGCCGCGTGAAGAGGCCGCAAACGGCGACGAAAAATAGCTAGCAGTCATGCACGGAGGCAGCGGACAAATACCAAGTACCGAAGGTGGGCCCAAAGAAGGGGCGGGATCAGCGGAAGACATAGTTTTTTTTTTTACTTTTTTTTTTTTTTTTTTTTTTTTACCTCAGATTGAAGTCACCACGGCCACGCAGAAAAAATCGGGCCGATCAGAGAGCAGAGCGACGGACAGGCAGGGAGCAATCGGGCTGGAGCAATCTGACCCTGGACGATCTTGGATGAGGACAAGCACCACGCGCGGACGTGCGACGATGGAAGGCAACTTCCCAATGCAATCTTGGATGAGGACAAGCAGCAGAGCAAGGATGCAGACCAAGTGGATGGTGAATCGGCCAGAGCTGGGAAGAATCGGCCGGGGCTGGGGGGAATCCACGCACCACGCGCGGACGTGCGTGCGGACGGAGGCGACGGAGTCCCGAGCTGAATCGGGAGCGGGGCGGGCGATGCGGACAGCCACGCCTGGAATCAGGCGGCGCGGGGCGGACGGCCTGGAGCAGGCGGCGCGGGGAATCAGATCGGGGCGGGGCAGGGCGGAGGAGAGGGCGGCGACCGGCGGGAGATGGCAGGGCGGCGGCCGGCGACGAGGAAGAGACGGCCGGCGACGAGGAAGAGATGGCCGGTGGCAGGGAAGAGATGGCCGGCGCGGGTGAACAAGCCAAGACGCACGGACTAGAAAAATAGGACCAAAATTTGCTCTGATACCATGTTAGGGAAATATGCTTGTTGTATTACTGCAGGAGTCAAAGCCACAATATATAGATACGTATACGAGTGGAAATATGCAGGAAGCCCCCTAACATATGGGGAAACTATAATATACAAATATATACATCTAACAGTACCAACTTCTCATATTTCGTTCCGTGACACGAGGACTAAACAAACTGACCTCATCGAATTATTGTGAAACATTCTTATTATTGTAAACAATTCACCTTCACGCTTCAGCTTCCCAACCAATTGTTGTGTGCAATCGTGAATCGTGAACATGGGAAATGTTAACACGAACTGTATGTACGTGCTTGATTGGTATCTACAGTTGCCAGCAGAGCAGACGTAATCATTCTCTTATCAATTTTTTCTTGAGTGTATTGAAATAATTGTTATGAATAAAAAAACAATGCCCCCTAATTTTTCAATTGCAATGGTTTGTGTTTTCTTTTTGAAACAATTGCAGTGACTTGTATTTTTCTTGAAACAATTGCAGTAACTTGCGTTTCTTCTGTTATGAGTGTCTGATCTTATATGTCTTTTTTACTGCCATTTACCATCTTGCAAAATATATCATGTGTCTTATACAATATCTCTAAAATGCTCAACCTACCGTGCTCAAATATATCTTGTGTATAATATAGTAGTTTTTAAATTTCTCACGTTTTACTCAACATAGAATAACTTTGGAGAAGATATAGGAGGACTTTCTTGTAACGAAGTAACTTGTGTTCAACTACCGTGGAGTTCAACTTGCACAACTGAGCCTACCTTCTACAAGGTAAACTCTGAACAGGTTGGTAAACAGAGATGGTTTGTGCTCAGCTCTAGACATCAGTAGTTTTAGCTACTAAATTAGGTTTTATTAGTGCACCGTGCACATCAACGCTTCCAGTATTCATTTAAATCTGATGAACTGGTAATTATTCTCCTGCTATAGTATTATTACTTTCCACATTGTTCCTCTCATCTGCAATTATGCCAATGTCATCCACATATCTTCACAGTAACCTTTTTTTTTCACCTGTATGATCTTGCTTACAGTATAGAACTTACTTATATGATCCAGACTAATTGTTGCATGATAGCTACACGGGAACATCGGTTAAGTCGAGACTCAAGAGGATACACATGTTCTTTGCCAGTTAGTTGATGCCTTCTCTAGATATTGAGGATATAATGCCCTCCTTAGATACAGATGATCACATGCTTCAGCAAGCCAGTGTACTTACTAGATCGGCTGGTTTTATAATATGATCTCAGTTGGCTTTAGAATATATAATTTAGTAATTTAGTCTGTACAAACTTGAGGAAACTCTTAACTTGATGGAAGAGTTGAATTTCTTGTGAACATCGTTCTTAGTGGTATATTTATGCTGGCCTTTGGCATTCTACACTGTTTTCCTAGAGTTGAATTGTGTGGAAGAGTACAAGATGCTAGACTTTTAAAGGATAGACTGTTCTAAAAAAATTCCTTTGTGACATCACATGTATTAAGGCATGCTAATTCCAGTTATTCAGATTTTTATAAAATGTGTCTACTATCCAAATTTTCCTACCATTTCTATCACTCATCCCTCAGAGAAGGACGGGCGCGGCAATGCGCGCAATTTATGGTCTAGTTTATTTTGAATATCGGTTGGTGTTTACGGTGCTAAGTAGAGCTCTATTCTTGATATTCTTGATGCTTAGTTTGTGGGATTGAAAACGAAACTTCTCGGACCTATCCTGCTTCATGTAGTAGAAATAGACGCATTCACGCCTCGTGTCCGTTTTAATTACGCTGTTGGGACGTGAACGCAGTTGGATAAAGGTCAATGCCAGACCCGAGCATTGTTGCTATCCCTATATACGTGGATTGGTCTTCAAAGAAACCAACACTCCGGAAGCCTCGCCATTTCTCTCCATCTAAACCCTCCCGTCCCCTCCGTGGTGCGCGTCCCGCAGGTTAGGGTTCAGCAGAGGTAGGATGTCGGCGCCGTGGTGGGATTCCGACTGGAAGGACCGGTCGGCGCCTGAGAGCCGCGTCCATGTTGGCAACCTCCCCTGGAGCACCGACGAGCGCTCACTCAAGGACGCCTTCGCCAACTACGGCCCGCGCAGCGCCGAGGTGAGTCGGGGTACTTCGGTCGATGCGATGGACTGGCGGCGCTTTGGTGCCTCCGGTCGTGTATTTCCCCTCTTCTTTGTTGCTGGCAAGTTTATTTATTATACACTATATAAAAGCTAGCTTTTTTGATGCGCTGAGAGCAACTCCACGTCATTTGGCACTGTTCATGCACATTTTTTTGGCCAACCAGACCACGACACGATTGCAGAATGCTACAGGAAAAAGCGGTGAACAGTACCCGTGATGAACAGTACCCGTGAACAGTGCCGGTGGATGTGCAGTACGCTGTGAACAGTGCCGGTCACCATGAAAACTATCCCTGCGATGAACAGTGTCCGTAATAGTAGAGTGAACAGTCAGTACCGATTTTCCCCCTCCCGTAGTAATTTTTCGATGCAACTTCGCATAGAAAATAAAGTTCGACAATTTAAGATATTTTTTTAAGATTCGCGCTATTTAGAGCAAATGGCCAAATACGGATATTTAATGCTTTTTTCAACAAAAAAAACTGCCGCCACGGGCGCTTCGATTTTCCCCCCTCCCACGGTAATTTTCCGAAGCAACTTCGCACGAAAAAGAAGTTTGGCAATTTAATGTGTTCACCGAATATTCGCGGCATTTATAGCAAGCTGAAAAATACGGATATTTAGTGAATTTTGGAAAAAAAAAGCAACACAATACCGCATTTAGAGCAAATGGTCAAATGCGGATATTTAGTGTTTTTTCAAAACAAAGAAAAATGCCGCCACGGGCGCGTCGGTTTTTCCCCCTCCCATGATAATTTTTCGAAGCAACTTCGCACGAAAAAGAAGTTTGGCAATTTAATATGTTCACCGAATATTCGCGGCATTTATAGCAAGCTGCAAAATACGAATATTTAGTGAATTTTGGAAGAAAAAAAGCAACACAATGCCGCCACGGGCGCGGCGGTTTTTCCGCCTCTCTCGCGATAATTTGTCGACGCAATTTCCCACACAAGAAAAAATACTTGGATGATTCAATATATATATCGAACATTTGCGCCATTTAGAGCAAACGGCCAAATGTAGATACTTAGTGGATTATCAAAAAAAAAGTTTGACAATTTAATATGTTCACCGAATATTCGTGGCATTTATAGCAAGCTGCCAAATGCGGATATTTAGTGAATTTGGAAAGAAAAAAAAGCAAAACAATGCTGCCACGGGCGCGGCGGTTTTTCCGCCTCTCTCGCGATAATTTGTCGATGCAATTTCCCACACACAAAAATACTTGAATGATTCAATATATATACCGAACATTTGCGCTATTTAGAGCAAACGGCCAAATATGGGTACTTAGTGGATTTAAAAAAAAAACGCAAAAGAATGCCGCCACGGGCGCGGCGTGCCGCCGCGCTAAAGCCTACTAGTTTGTTTTAGATTTGGATGGATCTGTGCGTGCATGTTTGCTCTAGGTTTAGATCCAGTTTAGCCGCATTGTTTAGTCCTCGTTTACATCAGATCTGTCATCGCACGTGCTCGATCTGCCTGTCCCCTCTCCCCCGACACTGATTTTTGAAGGATTAAGATCTCAAGGAAATGCCCAGCAGCCTCAAATGTCACACAAGTTTATGCTTGGTCGATATTAGTAGTACTATCACGCTTTCCTCTGTTAATTTATGGCTATTGTTGATGAATCTATACATATTCCTCCTCGTCGTCTAGGTTCAGGTTTCAGTTTGGCTGAGACATTTATTTTTCGTCGTTTACTCTAATCCGTGGTGGGGCTCGTGCTAGATCTCTGATCTGTTCCCTTACCTCCAACATTGACTACGATCTCATCTCTGTAAAATATTCGTCGGCCCCTCATGGACCATGGTCACACAAGTTTGTACCTTTGCTGTCCCCTCTTACTACTAGTACAGACTGAATGACATGCGTTCTAAGATGATTCCACTTGATAAAACAAGCTAGTTCCAGTTCTGAGTTGTTTGTACCACGCCTGGATCTTGTATATTTGTCTAAGGGACCCGCCTACCCGGTAGGCGGCGCCGCACAAGTGCCTGTTCGAGCAAGTACAATAGAGTCCAGTCAGCTGACTATAAGACATTAAATAATATATTTTAGATGAGTTGGAGGAAAGAGAAGAGGGGAGAGAAGGGAGGTGGGCTACTATGCAATAGCCAGCTCTTGCACGTGTTCCTAGGCACTTTGTGAGAGTGAAAGGTGGGTCATATGTTAGTAAAGTGCTTCATTCTTATAGCCAACTATTATACATATTAGCTATAAGATGACTACAAATGATATAGCATCTTGTTATAGCCAGCAGTTGACTATACTATTGGAATTGCTCTTCCGTGCGGCGGCTACCAAGCCAGCTCATTCCAGCTACTGTATAAAATGTGCGCAGGCTGTGGCCGTTCTGTATAAAAGCTGGGCTAGAAGAAAGGTTAGCGGCAGCAATAGGTTGGCATGCAGCCGCAGCATATGTACCAGAGAATCAAAATAAAAAGTCAACACAAGTTGGTATGACATGTAGTGAATCGAATAAAAAATGAGCATAATTTTTGTCAGTTGCATAGATATCTCATGAATGCAGTGTAGACCTGCTGCTCCAAAAGCTAGATCGTTGATCGTATCAGGTTGCAAAAAGACTTGCAATCGGTGAGATTCTGAAAGCAAGTTGAAAATAGATTATGAAAACAACAGCTGAGTTTTTAACTGCTCCAAACCCATCGGTCAATCATGAGAGGAAGAAATGACCTTACAATTCATATCACAAATTGTTGAGAAAGAAGTAGCCATGCAACTCATATCAGAAATTGTCTATGCATCTAGCTGCCAGGTTCAATATACCTAACTGCCAAGTTAACTAATTAGTAGCTAACTGCCAAGTTCAATCGTACATCTAGCTGCCATTTTCATACTGCTAGGTTAACTCGTGACTAGCTGCCATGTTAATTGGTGCATAGCTGCCAAGTTCATAGTTCTTATCAGCCAGATTAATTAGCACAACTGCCAAGTTCATACTCTTAGCTACCAGGTTAATTAGCACAACTGCTAAGTTCTAGTTCTTAGCAGCCAGGTTAATTAGTACAGATGTCAAGTTCATATTTCTTAGCTACCAGAATAATTAGCACAACAGTTCATAGTTCTTAGCTGCCGGGATCCCACTGCCTAGCTACCCAATTCCTAGTGTCCAGTTGCCAAATTATAGTGTCTAGCAGGCCCCGCGCTAGTGACGGACACCTCCTCGTGTTCATCGGCAGTGGCCTCCCGCAGCGTGCTCATCGGCAGCGTCGTGCCGTCATCCCCACACTAGCGAAGGATGCCTCCACCTCGTGCTCGTCGACGGCGGCATGGCAGAGCCCGTCCGGCACTAGAGACGAACATCTCCTCCTCAGTTTCGTCGGAGGCGGGGCACTGGCGCGCGGCCTGCACAAGCCTATGAACGACTCCTCCTTGGGCTCGTCGGCGGCCTAGCGGCGCCTTCGTCGGGCGGCTAGGCGCTGCATGCTTGGTGGCGACGATACGTCGATACCCTCCAGTGGAGCCTCTCACCTGCACCTCCTGACATCCTGCTTGGCGGTGACCTCCCCTTCTGCACCGTGCTGGCGCGACGGCGAGCTCCCCCGATGTTGCCTGCTCGATGTGCTCTTGCGGCGGCCTACCCCACTGTTGTGTGCTCGATGAGCTCGCCCCACATGCTCGGCGGCGGCCTCGACCGCCGGTGCGTGCTCGTGAGTCCGCGGCCTCCACCGCTGGTGCCTGCTCGCGCAGCGGCAGCCTCCTCGCGCGGCGGCGTCCTCACCTGCTCTGATCGGTGGCGGTCTTGTCCTCACTTCCATCTCCGGCGCAGCGCATTTTTTGGTGGTAGTTTCAGAGCGAGAGATATGGGGGGATTGTGTGGTCACGGCGGTAAGGATAAGATGAAGCAGTTGCGGGTGGGGTTGCGCGACGTGCTCAATAGGGACGCGATGACGTTTCACGAATCGTGATGAACCGCCGCACACGGAACCGTACCGTGCGGCGCTTCTCCTTATATTTTCCCTTGTCTAAGATAGTGATACATTGCCTAAATCTGTTAATTATTCGTGAAATTTCCCCTGTGTCTTACGTATGTCACATACATGTGATTTTTTCAGATCGTCACCGACCATGAGACTGGCAGAGCCCGCGGGTTCGGCTTCGTCAACTTTGAGGACAACAAGTCGATGAACGATGCCATCCAGGGCATGAACGGACAGGAGCTGGGTGGCCGCAACATCACCGTCAACAAGGCCAACGACCGCCCCCGCCGCTGGAGGGCATGAGCAACAGCAGCTAGGAGGTTGGCCACCCCCGCCATTTAACCTCTAGCTTATCAACTTAACGCTAGTCTCTTGTGGTCGTCTAGTTTGTGGAACTGAAATTGATCCTGCCAGTAGTCTCGTGTGGTGTTAAGTTCATGGTCGTGAAATGGAACCTGCCGACTGTCTGTATTGCGCGTCCTTATGGTTGTTGAACATCCTGTTGTCGTTTAATCAACTGCAGTCACTAGTAGAAAAACCCCCCTTTAGTACCGGTTCCAAAGGGCCTTTAGTACCGGTTTTGGAACCGGTACTAATTATCCGGCACTAAAGGCCTCCCACCTTTAGTACCGGTTCCTTACGAACCGGTACTAAAGGTGCCCGCGGGGCTCGATATCTATTTTTTTTTATTTTTTTTCACAAAAAGGCTATTTCATTTAATTTTTTTTACCCATTTTTTTCTAATTATTTTTCACTCTTTTTTTTTTTCACAATTTCTAATATTTCCGTTAGTCTCTAACTACACTTAATCTCTAGTCAATTACTTACCCTTGGTCAAACTTCCCGGTCGGTCACCCATCCTCACACTACTCCAACACTAGCACGCTTAATTTCCAGGTTCCTTTCCGTCCCACTTCCAAGTGCTTCGCGCGCATGTTGTTGATAATACTATCATAACAATCCTATTAACATGTTGGTCAATGTCACACTTCTTTATTATTTGTATTGCAAATAATTTTTTTAATAAACAAAAGTAATGATGTAATAATAATGTTGAATAAATAAATAAAATTAACTTTTTAATTTGTATTATTTTTATTTATTTTTTAAATTTTTAATATTTTTTTTGCCAAACCTTAAACCTGAAAATTTGAAAATCTTATAATTTGCTAAAAGTAATAGTAATATTCCGGGATTCAAAAAATCTTATAATATTAATTTTAATTATTTTTGGGAAAAAACCTAAAATCTTCCTGCTTTCATATTTTCATTTGGAATTTTGAGAATCTAAAAATTGGCTAACCGGGTAAACCCGGGTGAAATCGGATGTAACTTTTTCCCAGGATTTTTTTGATATATTATACGTTTTTTCGACGTCGTATGCACAAGTTATTGCGGTTTTACCATTTTTCAAAACTTTTTTGCAAAAAAAGTGAAAATTCAAATTTGTTAATTTTCCCTAATAGTAGGTTGCATAACATACAAGAATATGAAAACATTTTATTTTTTGAATTTTCTATCATTTTCTTTTCTATTTTACAGTGTCAAAAAGGCGATCCACGGGGGGGGGGGGGGAGCTGCGTGGGGGAGCAGAAAAACCTTTAGTACCGGTTCGTGACACGATGGTACTAAAGGGGCCTTTAGTACCGGTTCGTGACACGACGGTACTAAAGGGGGCCTTTAGTACCGGTTCGTGTCACGAACCGGTACTAAAGGTTTTTCTGCTGACGTGAACCCTTTAGTACCGGTTCGTGTCACGAACCGGTACTAAAGATCCTTTGGAACCGGTACTAAAGGTGTGGACAATGCAACCGGTACTAATGCACCCTTTAGTACCGGTTCGTAAGGAAACCGGTACTAAAGGCTTAGACGGAAGCCCCTTTTTCTACTAGTGAGTGTTGAAGTGGAAATTGGTCGTTTATTTCTGGGGTTTGCTGTTTGGGTTCACTGAGATTTCTGAGAATGTGTTCCCATTGTATCATTTGCGTGCCACCTTCACAAGCTAATGTATGTACCTGTAAAAACCTTTTGGAACCATTCTTTATGAAATCCTGCACTGTCACAAGTCAAAATCACCACATTTTCTGCACACCACATCAACATAGCTGATTGCTTGCCTTAGGCTACTAGCTGTTTGATGCAAATACTATGTTGCAATATAGAGTGAACACTTCATATTTCCTGGAAATCCAACATTTTTGGATATCATATTCTTTTTTCCAGTCTTAGAATGAAGAAAATTAAGCAAGGTTTCTTGGGCTTGTTTGGTTGCTGCCCTGTGTTTCTTGCCTTGCCAGTTTAGCCTGGAGGTGGATTGTTTGGTTTGCGGCCTGGCCTGGTGGAAATTGAATTACCCATTGGATGATGCTATGACCTATTACCTAATAATAAATGAGCTAATGTTTCTGCCAAAATTTTCGTCCAATTTTTATTTGGACGGATTTACCCTCCCACCTAATCGCATAATACTGTCTCTGCCATGGTACCGGTTCGTTTATATTTTTCTTCTCCGTCTCTTCCGAGGGCGAGGGCGGTTATGAGCAACGGCCAGCCGTGGAACCTGCGCTCCCACTCACTGTCCGACCCAGCTCTGCTGTTGCGCCCCAGAGGAGCCGCCACCTCGACGGCACCATCCGCAGCAGTGGAGCACGATGGGGACCGGGCACCGGTGGGGAGAACAGCGACGGCAGAATACGGACGGGCGGCAGCGGACCCTAGGGCAGCGGCGCCCTACGCCGGAGCTCGCGGCAGAGAGACGAGCTGATGCGCAGAACATGGCGAGCCAAGGAGGGGAACTAGCGCCGGCGTGAGGATGCGGTAGGTGGAGCTGCTGGTGGCGGACGACATGATCAACATGGGCGGCGGGGCAGATTGGAGGTCGAGGAGGCCGGTGCAAGGAGAGTCTTCGACATGAGCGGCCATCGTTGGCCAGGACAGTGGGAGCCGGCGGCGGTAGCTTCACACGCGCGCGCGAGAAACGTGAGGCTCACGAGAAGATGGAGATGGGGTGCGTGTGCGGCTGCTGGGGTCAAGCGAGAAGATAAGGTTGAGTGGAGGGCCTCCGTTGACTGCTAGCTGGGCTTTAGCTAGGCTAGCTTGTTAGGCCTTTTGGCTGGCTTGTCTAATGGGGTTTTACCCCGTACTTTTTTTTAAAAACCATAGTTAAATTTAGTCCCACCTTGCTTTTTAGCGTGGAGTTGCACCGGTTTATATACACTAGCGACCGCCTATCAGCGAGCGACTTGGGAATCACAGCTGAACGGGAAAAGATCGTTGGCTTAGAAATCACAGCAGGATCCGTGGGCTTTGCACAATGAAAGGAGTAGAAAAGAGCAAGCACTTGTACCGAAATTAAACGGACCAAGGATGAGGCGTGTGAGCTTTGCCTAACACGAGCATGCAAGACCATGAAAGTGCACAACAGTCGCCATCAGAGATCAACTGGTCGCCCAAGTAGCGAAAGGGCCGCAGACGAGGAGCGTGCGCTCCAGTAATTCGTGCAAGAAGGGCTGGCGGCCAACGGGGCCACGCTCCAGGCGAGCCAATACGAAACCAGCGCGCCGCTCCGGCAATTCACGCGTGCCGCCATGGCTGATTTGGTTACTCGGCGCCCCTAGGTCGGCGAGCGCCGCCGTGACGTTGCTCTGCTCCCAGCTTTGCTCTCCTCTTCGGGCGTCTACTTGGTCCTCTGACTTTTCTTGCTCCTTGACGTTTGTTGATTAGCTTGTGTTGTACCTATGACAAAGTTTTCGCAGACTCACGTCCGAGCACCACCAAATAGATAAATAGGACAAAAAAAGGAGGGATGCCGACCCGTTGGAATTACTCTAATATTGGTGGAACTACCACTCTTTGGATTCTGAATTTTGCATTCAAATCTTAAGTTTTTTACCAATCATTCAATAATATTGAAATGATGATATTGAATTATTCTTATCAATCCATCTCCTACTCCATTCAATATTTTATGGGAAAAAATATGGAACTAAACTACAAACAACAATGTATAATTTGACATGCCAAGACAATGTTAATATATCAATTACAATGAGTGAAGGTGGTGCATATCACTAAGCAAGCAATGTGAGTCCAGTTGGTCCGCCATGCCAAGCCTAGACAATGCGGAACACAAAATTCCTCAAAAAGGGCCTTATTTATTGTAGGAATTGTAAGATAAAAGTTTGATGAATTACATGATATAATCATGTTTAATCTATTGTAATTTAGGCTGTTGCGTTTTTTCCGTTGCAATGCACGGGCATTCTTCCTAGTTACCTCAAAAAATAAAAAGATAACCTTTCTTTGTTGAACATGACTTAGCATCCTAGGCAGCAGCAAGCAATGTCCAGGCGTTCAAAAGCCGATGCCTGGACTGCCCTGGTCCCTGGACCAGGCTAATGATGTTGTAAGTTCTACAGGTCAGGCTAGAACGGCAAGGCAATTTTGCTCCTGGACAGCAACCAACCATATATGCAAATAAAAAACCATTATCTTCAAATCTGAAGTGACACATACATCAGAGTTCTTTGAGCAAGTTGTTTCTATCTAATGCAATGTGCTCATTTCTGCTTGAACTCTGATCCTGCACCATTGGTTCAAGAGCTCTATGATCAAAATACAACATCAAAATCTTGCCTATGCTCAGCTTATGATCACTTCAAATGTTTGGAGTCGAGGTTAAGGCAATATACAGTAAGTTGAAACCCTGCTGAAATCCAATTAAATGTGGTAGGTTCAGTTAGCATTTGGTTCTGATTAATGTATCTTGTACTGGCCAGCTCCACTCAACAGTGGAGTCAATTCAAGTTAGTATCCAACTTTAAACCAGTAGCTGACCCCAAAGGAACTCCACAAAGGGTAAAATGGTTAATATTCTTGATATTGGTATCATCAATTATACTTCTACAACATCAAAATTATTTATTGTTCACTAACAGATGCAACTACTTGAAGAGAAAAGTAGTGTATGCAAATTGCAAGTGTACAATCTGTTCATGTATTGAAGAGAACAATGTACGTGTCGTTACAAAAGCTTTTTCGGAAGTCAGGCATATGTTATATCGACAACGGAAGAAGCATTCTTTGCTTACTTCTCTTGCGCTTTCTCTCTTCCATGGTTAATCTCACGCATATAGAAAAAGTGCAGCACTACATGCAAAGAAGAAAGCAAGTCGTATGAATTTGAAAGAAACAAACAAACACATGACTTTTCCTTTTTATTCATTCCTCATGTACAATCTGTTGCTACTACGCTCTGCACTGATAGCCTGAAAAACCGCAAACTACCAATAATTGCTGGCCAACCATGTACATAGGGCTGCTTAGTGCTCAAAGCCAACATCACTCTGATCTCTTAGCTCGATCAGGTCAGGCCATCTATCTTGGCCTGAGCACGAGTATCAACTCTCTGGATCTCGCCGATTTTAACAGCTTAGAACCTACATTATGCTGCAACCGGGATCCTGTTCTTGATGCTGGTAAGCCGGAGCAGGGTAGGAGTAAACAGGAGGGTAGGACGGCGGCATGGCGTTGTACTGCTGGTACGCAGGGTACAAGACCGGCGCCACCGCATTCTGAGGGTAGCCGCCTCCACCAGCGCCGCTACCGCCCTTGGAGCTACCACTCTCCTTGCCACCAAAGCTCATGCCACTGCCACTGCCTCCACCATCCGCTCCGCCGTATCCGTGGCCGTTCTTCTTCTTTTCCCCACCGTACCCGGAGGTGCTGTAGTCATCCTTCTGCTTTTCCCCGCCGTACCCGTAAGCGCTGTAGCCATCCTTCTGCTTTTCCCCGCCGTACCCATAGGCGCCATAGCCGTCCTTCTTCTTATCGTCGCCGGACGAGACGCTAAGGAGCTCGGCGTAGCCCAGGCCACGGCGGAGCACCGTTGTCAGCGTGATCGGGTCGACACCGTCGCCGATGATGATGATCTTGTCACCCTCCATCGTTGCGGATGTCACGCCTGCAGAAGTCAGTACGTGCTTGTTATAATTAGGAAGAAGATAACACGATGGATTATTATGGATTAAATGTTATCGGTGGCTTGTTCGTACCTGCTATGCCAACAGCGGCCTTGAAGGCTTTCCTCCTCTTCCTCTCATCATCCAGCGCCAACTTGAGAATAATCTTTTGCTGCAACAAATAAGAAAACATATTCAGATCGATGAACAAAATTGAGCAAACTGAACACTAGTCCTACAATAGGACAAGCAGGGCTTAGTTAGTAACATACCTTAACCATCTTGCAACTTGCACAGAATCTCGCACAATCTCCACTGACTTGTGTGCTTAGCTAGCTAGCTTTGACAGTACACTAGCAGGACTAGGCGACTAGCTACTTGAAGAGTTTCTTTTGTGTTATGTGACAAGTGAAGGAGATGAGCCGCCTCTTATGAGCAAGAAGACACTCTGCTCTTTTTATAGGCAGGCAGAAAGATAGAGAGGGAGAGAGCAGAGGGAAGCAGCAAAGAAGGCTCTAGAGAGAGAAAGGGTGGCCAAATAGAACAAACAACCAATCAACCAATCAAACAGTGCATTAGCTGCTGAATAATTGACCCGCCAGGGACTGTGCCAAACGACCAAGCTGGCTGATGCTCCTTCAGGAAGCTCAATATCGAATCAGTGGTTGATACGCTATGGTCGGTGCTAGTGCGGCAGAAGTTTCCACGCATTTGGTCCAAACACAAGACAAAGCCAAGCCACCACACAGAAGATATCTATGCTAAGCTATGATGGCTTGGTAGTGCTGAGCTTGTCGAAAGAGGGCCCTAGCTAGTCCCAGTTATTGGTTTGTCATTGAATATTTTTGCTTTTATTGTGCGATTACTGAACTCCCCATTTTGTCGAAAGATGATTCTGAATTTTTCACCCTTGGCGTCTCAAAAAGGTGTTCGACGAAAAAAAAGGGGCTGCTCATCTCTTGCATTTTAAAGGAAGTAAAAGTGAGACACATGACATTAGCCACGTTTGAGAATTTGGAGCACTGAGTTTCACTTTCGGCACAATTGTGACCCTACATCATACTTTTCCAATCGTGTTTATAAGATTTACAAGACAAGAGCCATGCTGTCAAAACGGAAGGTGTAGGTAGTCAAAGAATCCGTTTGAACATAGATCACTCTTACTTAATGGTCCAAACACAAAACATAGCCAAGCCACCACGCAGAAGATATCTTTTCTAAGTTACGATGGCTGCTACTTTGGTGGTGTTCAGCTTATCGAAAGAGGGCCCAGTCCCACTTATTGGCATGTCATGAAACATTTCACTTTGATTCTGCGACTATTGAATTCCTGGGACTATCAGTAAAAGCCATTTTGTTGAAGGAGGATTCTGAAATTTTCGCTCTTGGTGTCTCAACGAAGTGTTCGGCAAAGTGCCGGGTCTAATAAAAATGGTTTAGATATTGGCGCACCTGAGCCTCACTTTCGGCACAATCGCGACCTTACATCATATTTTATCCAATCGTGTTGATAAGATTTAGTTACAAGGCAAGAGGTATGCTGTTAAGACCCAAGATGTAGGGAGTCAAAAATCCGTTTGAACATAGATCATTCTTACGCACTGGTTTACAGATTCTGAACTTTCCAAAATGTGCATAAGAAAATGTTTGTTGGGTGCAAAAGCTCTTTCGAGGAACACATATGATTTGTCTACTATTCTGTTAAAAAAAGATCTGTCTATTATTTAACTGGTTTTTCTCTCTTAGACAATAGATATCGTTTCCGCAGGGTATTACAAGATAATTCATCACAACGCATTAGGTACTGCAAACTCATCCTCAGGTGATGTCTTCCATTAAATGTCCCAACATCAAACCATTCCTAACTATGCACTTATATTTTTGGGCAGAATTATTGGAGGGACCCCCAAAAGATCTAAATTATAGTGGGCACCCCTCATGCATCATTTTCAAGCATGAACAGTTAAATTTAATCTTGTGGGACAAAAACGTTGGCTGATAAAAAAGAGTTTATAAACTAGTAGCTGTGCCTGGGCAAGGTAGCTGTCCAAGCTGACGTTACAGCATGAACTGTTTAGCAGTCACTGATTGGCAACAGAAGTAGAACGTTAGTTATTTATATTCCAGCATTAGCACTAGAATAAGTTCGCTTTATAACGTTGCTTAGTGTGAACGAACAAACCAAAATAAAAATTTGTGAAATTTTCCCCTGCGATTTGGTCATCAGATAGTTCGCTCCAGCTGTTGCACTTTATCAACAGATCTTTTCTCAAGGTATCCTTGACCGCAGAACAGAACAGGTAACGATCGCGCGTTTTCTCAGTCCAATTTTCAAGAACTTTTGAAGAGGGGATTGATTCTCTCTGAATAAACTGAAATATCACGGCTTCGTGTGGTTCAATCGAAATCCTACTGGTTCTTCAACTGCGCGTCACATATAGCTTCATTTACCCAAAAACTTCTTTCAGTTCGTGCAGAAGAACTTGTTAAGGAAAACTCCTAATTAAGGAACCGAAGAGCCGTTTTGCCACCACAATTTCTTGCTTCAGGTTTAAGTGTTTGCCTGTCTGTCAAGTTAACATCGAAATCAGCAGTATTTGTCCACGCCATGATTTGGTCCCTGTCCTTGTCCAGCCGGCCTAGCTTGTGGCTACACCGTAGCCTGCATACTTGGCGACGTAACGGTGGACACGTGAGAAAGAAGAGAAGACCCAGCGTCACTATGGTCTCCCATTTTTCATCAGCCACAGGATATAGGGAAAGCGATAGCCAAGAGCCCAAGAGCATGTGCTAATTTTGTTATGGCATGAGGTAGCCTAACTTGAACTTACAAATAATAAGACTAGATTACTCTCTCCGGGTCGTATGTCATGTAACACCATTTTTCACAAATTTGCCAGTACGTTAATCATCGAAATAAAAGTTCCATAAAACCTCGCGCAATACACACCTAAGTTTTTTCTTTCTAAAAAGCAATGTCCTTGTCCCCTGCATCAATTGATGCATGCAGCCAAGTTGTATGCATGATTAAATGTTACTTAAGGTCACGTAAGTTAGATCAAACTTTCAAAACTTAAACTACAAGTTCAAGATCAATTTTGATGCAGGATACATTTAGGAAGAAATCTGAAGAAACGTTGTTTTCGTGGTTGGCAAGGTAGTTGAAAGGTGTTTTCACAACTTGCTGAAGGCATCTAGGTGATATTTTTTGCTTGCGCTTGCTGAGTACGGTTTCGTGTAGTTTTCATTTTTCACAAGCCATGCAGTCTCTTGCATGACTTCTGTCACGTGTATATCATTTTGTTTTTGTTTCTAAAACACCGTTTATAATCCGTGGACACCCATACAGGCATACACATAAGTTGGCAAGTCACCCATATTGCGAATTTGTGATCAAAAGTTGGCAAGTCACCACAAACCTATCACCGTCAACGGGTAAGAATGAGGCATGCATGATATAATCGTGACTAATACTCCTAGTGTATGTGGAATACAACTATAGCATGCATATCAATTCACTAGCTAGCATAGAGAGACTAGGTGATCTTTTTATATGTCTCTCTATAAAGAGGCGAGTCTTTCGCAAGAGGCGTTGAAAGGGAATCATGGTTTCTTGAGTAGGATCAATAATTATAAAAATGATTTTGGGATTAATGTATGCACCAAGTAGGATTAAACGGTCTTCAAGAGTTTGTGAAGATCCTCGTAAGTGTGTGAGAAGTTGAGGCTCTTGCTTAATGCAAGGTGAAGAACTATCAGGAGTGAGTGCTAGAATGCTTGCATTTTTAAGGCCCTAACTTGCAGGTGCATGTGGGTGTTTGCTTTGATTATTGGACTGAAATTCCTTGACAAAGCCATAGGACCTCTGCTAATGATCTAAACTTCAAGAACAAATATTTATGTTTTTTTGGAAACAGGGCATCCCCAGCCTCTGCATCAATTGATGAATACTATCTATTTATTAAATTATTATCAAATAGTATTTCAACTTATTATAAATCAAGGATCATTTAAAGTCTCAATGTGGATAAGCCACCTAAAATGTCTAAAAGAAAACAACGCCGAGCTAGACTCATGTCAAGCGCCGTTCAGACCGCCAGCCGCACTATCTAAATAGCCCATAATAAAGCACACACACCAACTCTAATGTGTCATTTAACTTTCTTGGCTACTCCATTTAGCCAATTTCCAAATAAGTTGGTAATGTTAGATGGAGGTGGTGCATTAAACATTTAAACGTCATATAAATTATCCTCCATATAATTCTTGCAAAGGGGCATGAAACGAAAAGATTTTGTATTGTACGTCTCCTCTTAATCACAAAAACAAACATTCATGTTTGTGTCTACTTGATTTGTTGCTTATATTTCACAATCTTTTAAGAAAGTCCCTTCACTTGTAAGCTAGGTTGAACTTTGAGCCTTTATATATGACAAAAAATATCCATGTTTTGGAGTAGCAAGATAGTAAGATTTCAATTTGATAATGTCATATTCAGTCTCCACTTATATATAGTTAAAAGCATGGATCCATTAGGCCTAGAACTTTGGCATTAGCTTCGTTTACCTCCAAGAACTGATAATTCATTGGATGGGTTTATTCGTAGCCCACCATGTATAAAACCCTAAGTTTGATGTCTTGTGCATCTTACTAAATATTTTAGCGAAAGGTGATGTCTCATGGATACTAGGTTGCAACCGATTGAAAATGTTGCACATGATTTGTTCAACCGGTGAGGCTGACGGTCTGGCAACAAAATTATATGCTGCTGATTTGAAAAAAATGCTGCTGCATAGGCTTTTCATGTTTTTTATTTTTCGCTAATTGTTCCATGCATCCACATTATGTAATTTTTAAACTTGTAAATATTTTATACTGAAACAATAGAATAAACATAGTTTATTTTGTACTGAAACAATAGATGTCCCATTGGTATGTAATTGTGAATGATAATTTCATCAAACTTAAAGCTCCCCAACCCACATTCTCTTTTTGTGGGTGTGTGCACCGTACGTTGTATATAATGGAAAGGGTGCAAGAGGATCCCCGACTCCCTTAGGGGGGGGGGGGGGTCCTGTTTTGCGCTCGACGCTTGCGGGGATGCCATCGTGGGCCGTGGCCCACCGCCAGATCACCTTTCTTCCTCCACATCCATCTCCTCGTTTCTCCCGCCGATTTTCATAGCAAGAATCCTTGGCCGCCCCGTCGGCTGTGACCGCTTGCCTTCGCCACCCGCGGCCAGTGCCGCTCTCGCGATGCCTCGGCGCCCCGCCCTGCTCGAGCCACCACTGATCCACCGCCACCCTTGGCTTTCCTACCTCCCCCCCCCCACACACCTTCTCCGGTGGGCCGGCCATCCCACCCACACCCGAAACCATAAGACCAATGCTGGCGAGTCCCCGCACCCGAACCCTGCACCCAAAACCCTAAGTTCCTTTCCTCTCCTTGGTCGCCGATGCCGCGGCTAGCCGCGCCGTCCCCATCTCCGGAGAGGTCCTTTCCACGCCCACGCTAACAACGTCGTGGCTAGCTGCGCCGTCCCCACCTCTGGCGATGTGGTCTTCTTCTTCAACTCTGGCATCACTGCTTAACGGGCCAGGCCCATGCGCTCGGTGGGGTATGCGTTAACAAGACATCCTTCGTGCTGAGCGTCAAATAAGATATGCCCTCCACGTGAGCATCGGCCCACGGTTGGGGGCCTTATTGGGCCTGCAATGTGGACGACCCGCACGAAGCAATAGGGTTTCCTTCTAGTCGGCGATCGGCCACCCCCGTCCGCTGCGCTCACCCAGTCCCACCGTAGTCGTCGTCTCGTTTACCACTGCCGCTAGCCAGCCAGCCATGGGGGTCTCGTCGAAGCGCTCGCCTTCTGCCATGGAGAAGGATCTTGTCCCCCACCCAATCATGCGGGCCGCCCTCGAAGGCAACCTCCGCGTCCTCAAAGGTATACGCCTTGCTTCGGCGCCTCCGCTGGCTTCTCCCTCAACTAGCATTCACCCTTTGCCCCTAGGGTTTATTTCTTTCTTAATTTGACGGTAATGTGGCGCGCGCGCTCAGAGATGGCGACCGTCGTGAAGAACGAAAGCGGCATCTGGAACCGCGCGCTCATGCTGGCGGCGATGGAAGGGCGGCTAGACGTCTGCAGGCTGCTCGTCGAGGATGTCCGCGTCGACGTCAACCAACCCATCACTGACGACGAAGGTTCGCCCGCCTCTCTTCGCTTCGGCCCACACTAGCTAGGAGCTGTATCTGGGAATTTCGGTCGGCAGCCGAAATCTATTTATTTCAGTTTATGTGTGAATAAACTGGACACCAATCGGTAGCTCAACTTACTGGAACTCTGGATCGAAACGAAATGCATGGGTTTCGGTTATCTGGTGGATGCAAAATTGGACACCCAATAGCAACTCTGATGAAATGTCTGTCTCCCAATTAATTTTGTACTTTGGTCCGTCGATGGCAGGACTAGCTAGCGTACTAGTTGGATTCCTCCCAGAACCTCATGTCCGTACGTGCTCTGGTTTCAGGTAACCACACCGCAGTGTGTATTTCTGCAATGCTTGGGACAGCTGCTACCACGAGGTATCTTCTCGACTGCGGCGCAGATCCGACGGTTGCTGGAAGTATGGGAACAGCTCTACATGGTGCTGTGCTGAACGGTATGCACCAATCCCACTCGAGTATGGAGGATTCCTGTTTTTTGACCGCCCGCAATCTTGTCACCCGGTGCCATGGAAATTGAGCATTGACACCTATGACCAATCATGCCATTTTTTTTTCCATATTAGCCTTCTTGCCATATGTTTCTGTATGATGTCCATCGTCAAAATGATCTAATGATTGCACCAAAATCAATGACAGAGTTCACGTTCAGCCACTTGAGGTTTCAAAATAAAGTCTTGTTTGCTCTAGAAGGTCTTGTTTGCTCATAGGCTGACGGTTTGTTCTATAATGTACAAATATAAATTAAAGTTTAAATATCTGTATAAGGCTGATGATTTGTTCTATTTCCAACATCTGAATATACAAATTAAAGTTTAAATATCTGTATTCTCAATATTACGACATTTAGAAATTTGTCTTAACAGGAAACTAATACCTGGTCCCCTAGTTGACATATACTTTATAAAACCTACTTTGCAGGACAATATGAAACCATTGAACTGTTGCTTTCAAGAGGAATTGATGTGGACCTATTTGACTCTGTGCATGGAACCGCGTTGCATGTTGCAGCTTCTAAAGGTGAAGCTGGCACGGTGAAACTTTTGTTGGAGCACCATGCAGATGTAAGCACCAGTTTATTTGTTCTCCCCTTGGCTGCGCTAACGTAATCCTTATTGTTAAGGCCGTTAGGCTGTGTAGCACCCATCTGAGACTATCTCACATTGGAATCTTAAATGGAAAAATTGTGGTGTACCCTCTGTGGTACTTCTGCTTCACCATCTATACTAAGCTACACATATATTCAACATTTTATTTACTACATGTAGCTCTCTCAAAGTGAAACAGGTTCACCTTGTCTGCAGAAGTGAAATATGCTAACTCTGACTCTGTTTTCTTACGAATGGTCTTTTTTTTTCTCATTTTCTCCTTCTACAATATAATAAGTTGACATCTCCACTTTCCACAGCCTAACAAGGTTTTAAACCTTGATTCTACCCCACTGGGTTTGGCCATACAGAATAAATCATTGGAGTGCGTGAGGCTACTCCTTAAGGTCAGTAATCTTTGTTCATATGGAGCTTTCTTAAGTAGCGTAGTTTGCGGGCACCTTCCTTTTCTTTGTGCGTAATTTTCTGTGTAGATGGAATCTCAAGCGGTGATCAGATAATAATTCATGTACGCAGGCTGGTGCTGATCCGAATTTCTTGTACTATAATGGTGTCACTTACACGATGGTGGCGGCAAATAATGGCTTACCTGACATCATGAAGTGCTTACTGGATGCTGGTGCTAATCCCAATACTCCAGATGGTGTGAGTTCAGATGTTCTCCAATTTTCCTGCTTTGGAATTTTTTTTTTGGAGGACTTAGCTAAGCTTCATCATACGTATTTAGTGAGGAAGTTGTTCCACCTTTTATCATGCCATTGTGATTTTGTGAAGTTCTTATGTAGCCAACTAACTACTTGTTGAAATGTCTTAAACTTCCAGTTCTAATACGAGTCATGGTATCAGCATTCAGCAACCCTTCCCATCCCATATATCTCACACCCACAGGGCTTAGCTATACCATCCGTGGTTCTTTTTTACTTCCAGTTTTTCAAGTAAAATAATACCGGTGTATCGTACTCTGTGTCTTCTACTATTTCAAATTGAAGCACGTTCAAGTTCTCATACATTTTTTCAACAATGTCCTTGTAATCGTTGTGTCTCATTGTACTTCAAGAGTGGAAGTTTACTCCTGTCAAAGGATAATTTATTGTTTAGAATCTACTGTGGTTTTTTGCTTAACTGTGTATTTAAACACAGTGTGTTGCTGCACTTAAATTAGAGATGTAATAATCTCCAGTGAATGTTGGGATTAGTTACTATCTGTAGTGCAATGAGACACTTAATGCTTCCATACGCGACCAACCTTATGGAGGCCTGGTAAATTGAAAAAGACAGTGTTGCGCGAGGGGCTGCACGATGCGGCATGGAGCAATGAGACAGTAGAGTGGAGCGCTAGTGCAATGACCGAGGAACCAGAAACGGATCCGTGAGACGACATAGAGAGAGAAAGGTGGAAGGAGGCTGATACAGTAACGCCTTCTTGCGGTCATTCTATTTAGAATCCGTAGAATCGTATGCACTAACAAAATAGTGTGGTGATGTAGTGGAAACACACGAGAGGCAGAGCAGATGATTGAGTGCATGATGGGGCCAAAGTCAAATATTTGTCTTCTCGTGGTCGTGCTCTATGTGTGTATCTAAGATAAATAGCACCCTCACCCTGGCAAACATAAGTGGAACAGAGCGGTAAGGTAGTGGTGGCAGATCTATGCCATGGGAGGAGAGAGCACAGGGGAGGATGAAGATGATGTTAGAATTAGCAACACATGAGATATCAGAGCCAACTGGCATGCGCCATGGTGACAGGAGGTAAAGCCATGGTGTGGCAGAGGAAATGATGCATTGTGTTTTTGCTACTTTTGTATATATGGTTATTTAATATCTATAGCAGTGCATGGGTACTCTGCTAGTTAATTATTTGCAAGTGCAGTTGCTATTTATGCTGATGATCTAATGCAAAATTAACCAACTCTTCTCCTGCAGTTTGGTACAACTGCAATTGAAATTGCTGCTCTTCATGGCAGAAGGGCTATGGTTGAAATGTTATTTCCGTTAACTTCTCCTGTTTCAACTGTGCCGGATTGGAGTATTGATGGAATCCTTTCACATGTGAACATTTTTAATTTGAACCCGAGAGTATGTGATTCCTTACATCTGTACTTGCGGTTGCCGAATGTTATTTATCGTCATTGTAGTCTTATTGTTCAGTAGTTCTTCCTATGCATACTAATGATACTCATAAACACTGAAAATGTTATGTTCAAGCATACCCATGCTGGGGGATGTGTTGCATCTTATTAGTGTCTAAATGCAGCATCTTGTTTATGGATTTGACATATTTGTTCTGACCACAAATATTTCTTTACCAGTTTAAAAATCCGCTGGCACTGGAAGCGAAAATAGCGGAAGTGAAATCAGAGGCCACAGAGGCTTTTAGGAGAAAGGAATATATGAGAGCAGCAGAGCTGTATCATTATGTAAGTCATTGTGCATCATGTTGATTGTTTCAAAGCTGTTGCGATTTTCTAGAATAAAAACTTGTGTCTATAGTTTACTTTTCATGCTACCTTAATTTGGCAAAATCTGTTTATGCCAGGTACTGAGATTTTTATTTAACAAGTAGACCACCTTTACTTTGTTAGCTAGCAAGTATGGCAGAAATGCATTAAGTGTGATCAATGGTTAAATGGCCTCTGTTCTATCATGTAAAGTTGTAAACTAGTTCAATATCCCTTCTTTGAGTACTCGAGATCTTTCCAAAATAGTTGGTATTTTTTTTGTTTCACGGTCATATATTTGAGAAGATATATAATACTATGTGTGTTCCTGATATATGTCATTTGAGGGTCTTGCTGAACAACTAAGACGCATGTAATGTATTGGAAATACTCCCTCCACCCCAATTTATGTTGCGCATAATTTTGCGTGAAAGTCAAACTTTGTAAAGTTTGATCAATTATATAACGAAATATACTAACTTTTATAATATGGAATCAATATTATTAGAATTACAGTGAAATGCATTTTCATATTATATACATTTCATATCATAGATAATAATAATTTTTGCTATATAGTCTGTCTAACTCTATACAAAGTTTGACTTTGACTAAAACTTATAAGCTAGATATTTTGTGATGGAGAGAGTATGTTGCTATGCCCTGTGGGCCATACCCCCTAGATCCATAGGCAGTTTGCGCTTTTAGAATTTTCGTATTTCCTTCATCTTGTTTTTTGCACATACCCATTCCACGTCTTGGATGAAATCAATTATACAGTGCCGCCAAGTCTAGACTTGACTCTTAATAACTCATTGCCTGATATGCATATGGTATAAATGCCGTATAAGCTAAATATGAATTAGCTCATCACGGTCAGTACAATGCTGCATAGTGTAGAAACATAAAACATGCAAAGCTCAAAGCTTGATCTAACTCACAGTGGATAGCATATGGTTATATGCCATCGGACGGGGTTAAAATATCACACTACTCGTATAATATTTTTGTTTTGTGTTCAAAATCAATTGCCAATTTCTTTGCAATGTCCATCCCTTTGTTTGGTTGATTGCCAGCTTTTGGCGTTCACGGGCCCCTTTTCCCACTCTCAGTTAATTTTCTTGCCAATCTAGTGCATGGTAGCAACCAAACACCTACCGAAAAGACCATATTAGCGCCCTTCATTACATCATTTATTACGGTTAGAATGGGATGTGTTACTCTACTCCATTGTAATAAAAGGCATGTGAAGTATCTAAAGAGGTATATAACCACCACAAATCCATCACTCTATTTATAATCTCAACTCCACATAACTTGCTGAATGGCGAAGTACATAGTAGATGATCAACTCCCAATGACATGTATGGGTGCTTTAGATCGGTGTGTCCCTATGGATTTTCAATCAAGATTGTTTTCAATGTACCTTTTATTTTCATTCTGGTTGTCCTTATCTCTAGGACCGGCTAGTCATATTGATGTACTTATGCTTAAAAAATAATAAACGGTGTTGATTACCAAATTTTTTTGTAGTACATGATATTCAAACGAGTATTATAAAGTAACAAAAGGTAAATTATACAGCAAGTAACTCCATGGAACTTTCGTTGATCATAAAGGAAATTTGTCTTCTGTTTCAGTTAGATACATGAGTATCCATAGAGGTATTGAACTTTTCCATATATATTTTGCAAAGATTGAATCGTCAATGAATTTTAATTTGCATTCAGAAGTTACAAGTTTTTATTCATTTATAAATTTGTGGTTACCGATGGTAGGCAGGTCGATTACCAGCTCTTGGTGAGACAGGCAGAAAGTTGTCTCCTGATGTATCTGGGTACTTTTGTATGTAAGCGTTCCAAACACAAGATGCTCAACTAACTCATAATAAACTCGGTATGTGAATGGTGTACTGCAGACACTAAAACTTGAAGATAGAGTAAAAGAACATGCGTTCTTGCTGGCAAATAGGAGTTTCTGCTTCTTGCGCATGGGAAAAGGAGAAGATGCTGTCTCCGATGCTACTAAGTGCATAGAGTGTCTACCTTATTGGCCTAAAGGATACTACCGACAAGGGGCAGCTTATATGTTACTGAAGGTAAAAATAGTAGTTGGCTAGTTGCATTCTGTTTTTCATGATCATGGACTTGGTCATCTGCTGATGTGTACTTACAGGACTACGGAAAAGCATGCAAGGCTTTTGAGGATGGCTTGAAGCTAGACCGTACAAATGTTGATATTAAGAATGCTTTAAGGTAATTTTTCAATGTTTTCTTAAAATCTCTAATTTGATAGATGGCTAATGCTGCATTGCCACCGGTTGGGCGGGTGGCTATGCCCCCCCCCCGAGGGCCGCTCAATTGAGCATCTAGATTCGGTCTCCATTGTACTGGTTTCCCGCCGCGACAATCTAATTACCGGGAGCATCAGCTAAACCTCTGTCTTAGGTACAGGTCATGAATGGCCGGCACATGCCAAGAGTGGCAGGCTGTGGCAGTGCTCATAGGCGCGCCGAGTCTTAAGTCTTAACTAACCTTAGCATCATGTGGTCTCCCTTGAAGTCTGTCAGAGTACCAAACATCGTTAGCTCTCGTAATGCACGTTTGGTCCGAGTAAAAAAGAAAACAAAATCATGTGTGTAATGAAAATGTGCAAGAGCTCTATTTGCCTCTGCCATTCTGTGAGTCGCTTCCTTTTTGCGTATGGCACCCCCACTCCCTTTAGCAGCATCTACTAATTGGGAACTTAATTTGAAAGCCATATTTCGACCCGGACGCGTTTGAGATGCTTCTCCTAGCGGCAGCTACCGATCAATCATTTCTATCCTTGTCTCTTCCTCCACGGTAGACAATGGTTTTTGTTGAAGTGAACGTCGCAGGCGAGGGGCTATGAGAAGCTCGCTGGGTTAGTGCAAGAGCTAACATCGCCGGTTCCAGCAGCCGCGCTTCCATCTCCCTGAATTGAAACTTCCTCAGGGAACGATTATTTTTCGTGATCTTACTAGTGCAAAGCTGAATACCTTCTGTTATGATTAATCTAAATGACATCAATTCCTTACTCAACATATTGTTGTTACAGGGAAGCCCAAGAGGCATTGAAGAGTGCTGATTGCGTCGAAAAAAAGACCTATTTGGAGTGAATTAGCTGAAGAAATTGATCCGCTCTTTGGAACGGGTCCGTGTGTCTTTCTTGACGTCTGGCGTCACTCACCGTTTAAATAGGGCCGAATGAGCTCAGACTATAGTAGGAGTAATGTTAATTTCAGTTCTGCTTTTTTGTTTAGGGTGAAGCGTCAACAAAGTGTCAAACTGGTTATATCTTGGGCGACTCATTTTGCAAACGATACGTATGCGAATCTGGCTTGCGGAGCTGTAGGCTCCTATGTACGGTGGCTTGTTTATGCTGGTGTCCACATATGAGAACTTACGAGATACTGTGTTTTAGTGTTGGCAAATCTCAAATATTCCAGAATGCACAATAACTCCGTCTGATTCATATTACTTGCCACTAGTATGGATATACCTAAAATTAAAATTTATTTAGATATATCTATATTAGTGGCAACTAATATGGATTGGATCGGATGGAGTAATATTTACATTTGTTTTTAACCAGTAGAAGCAACGTTGCTGAACCATGAAATATTTAATTTGTGAAACTACTATTTTTTATTTTTTATTTTTTATTTTTTTGGATCTCACAAAGAAAATAAAACATACAACAATCAACTAACAGTCGTGAGAAACATGATATGGTGCTCAAGTTTCGATGAAAAAAAATTCCACGCTTCAATGAAGTAATGAGGTTCATCTACATCAACCAAGTTAAGTTGTCGAAGCATATTAAATTGATGCACTAACCACTATCCCAATAGTTGTTGAGGTGCCATATCGGGTCAACCCGCTGCTCTGGCGTCATCTCTAGGAGGTGATGGTACACCTTCATAGTCCGCTGTCACTGGTGTGCACTAGTGGCATTGTGATACCATCGACATTGAAGTACCAACTGTGCGCGCACCTCGTGTT
>NC_061512.1:159321865-159362519 GCF_022539505.1 Lolium rigidum
TGGGGTTCCCAACGTACGTGTCAACTACACGCATCAAGCAGCGGTCTCAATGTTTGTAATGCGGCTTGAGATCAAAAGAAAAAGAAAGTAGCTAGTAATTAGGGGGTGAAAAAAATCCAAGAAAATAAAGTTGATGGACATAGAGGATGACATGCGGGTCCCTTGAGCCAACAGCTTACTCAACGTTTCAAAGGGGCAGGGGATCAAAAGAAAAAGGCAAGCCAAAAATCAGAGGGTGAAAAAAATCCAACAAAGGAAACTTTTATAGCACATAGAGGATGACATGCGGGTCCCATGAGCCAGCAGGTCTCTCAACGTTTCTAACGTGGCATGAGATCGAAAGAAAAAGGCAAGTGAAAAAATATCAGGAGCCAAAAATAATTCAAGAAAAGAAAGTTTTATAGTACATAGAGGATGACATGCGGGTCCCATTTAGCAGCAGCGGTATCACCGTTTGAGAGGCGGCGGGGATCGAAAGAAAAAGGAAAGTGAAAAAATATGAGGAGCCAAAAATAATTCAAGAAAAGAAAGTTTTATAGTACATAGAGGATGACATGCGGGTCCCATTTAGCAGCAGCGGTATCACCGTTTGAGAGGCGGCAGGGGATCAAAGAAAAAAGAAATTGCCAAAAATCAGAGGGTGAAAAAAAACCAAGAAAATGAACTTTTATAGTACATAGAGGATGACATGCGGGTCCCATGAGCCTGCAGGTTCCTCAATGTTTCAAACGTGGCATGAGATCGAAAGAAAAAGGTAAGTGACCAAATATGAGGTGCCAAAAATAATTCAAGAAAAGAAAGTTTTATAGTACATAGAGGATGACATGCGGGTCCCAGTTAGCAGCGACGGTATCACCGTTTGAGAGGCGGCAGGGGATCGAAAGAAAAAGGCAAGTGACCAAATTTGAGGTGCCAAAAAAACTCCAAGAAAAGAAAGTTTTATAGTACATAGAGGATGACATGCGGGTCCCATTTAGCAGCAGCGGTATCACCGTTTGAGAGGCGCGAGAGGATCGAAAGAAAAAGGCAAGTGACCAAATATGAGGTGCCAAAAAAAACTCCAAGAAAAGAAAGTTTTATAGTACATAGAGGATGACATGCGGGTCCCGGTTAGCAGCGGCGGTATCACCGTTTGAGAGGCGGCGGGGATCGAAAGAAAAAGGCAAGTGACCAAATTTGAGGTGCCAAAAAAAACTCCAAGAAAAGAAAGTTGATTGCACATAGAGGATGACATGCGGGTCCCATTTAGCGGCAGCGAGTCTCAACGTTTCCAAGGCGGCAAGGGATCAAAGAAAAAAGGAAGTAGCCAGAAATCGGGGGTCAAAAAAATCCAAGAATAGAAAGAATTTTGGTTCATAGAGGATGACATGCGGGACCCATGATCCCGCATCGTAAACGGCTCGATCGGAGAACGTTGAACGAGATGGCGCGATCGAGAAAAAAACAATGCCGAGAGAGGCTGCCATCCGGGCCCTACATTCCTCGGCGGTGCGGATTTGCGTTGACTCGGCCGGCGAACCCGAGATTTCGAGATGCACCACGTCCACGGGCCACCATACGCGACGTTTTGGCCGCTTTCGTCGGGCTAGGTGGCCTCAAAAACGAGAAAAAAAAGTTTTGACATGCACCACGGAGGGACCAAAAATCGTCGGCCATGGTACACCAGCAACCACGGCGCGACTTCAACTTCGTCGGCCATGGCAACTTTTCTTGTAGTGTATGTTGGAGACGTATCAAGCATCCCCAAGCTTAGTTCCTACTCGCCCTCGAGTAGGTAAATGATAAAAAGAGTAATTTCTGTAGTGACATGCTACTTACATAATCTTGATCATACTATTGTAAAGCATATGAGATGAATGCAGTGACTCAAGGAAACGATCTATAGTTTGCTAACAATTAGATAACATATAGAAAAACTTTTCATGAATAGTACTTTCAAGACAAGCATCAAAAAGTCTTGCATAAGAGTTAACTCATAAAGCAATAAATTCAAAGTAAAGGCATTGAAGCAACACAGAGAAAGATTTAAGTTTCAGCAGTTGCTTTCAACTTTCAACATGCATATCTCATGGATAATTTTCAACACAAAGTAATATGATGAATGCAAATAAGTATGTAAGAGTCAATGCACAGTTGACACAAGTGTTTGCTTCTAAGATGGAAGGAAGTAGGTAAACTGACTCAGCATAAAGTAAAAGAAAGGCCCTTCGCAGAGGGAAGCAGGGATTAAATCATGTGCTAGAGCTTTTTAAGTTTTGAAATCATATAGAGAGCATACAAATAAAGTTTTGAGAGGTGTTTGTTGTTGTCAACGAATGGTAGTGGGCACTCTAACTACCTCATCAACCGGACTTTCAAGAGCGGCTCCCATGAAGGACGTTATCTCTACCAGCAAGGTAGATCATCCCTCTTCTCTTTTGTTTACACATGTATTTTAGTTTTATTTATGGTTGACACTCCTCCCAACCTTTTGCTTTCACAAGCCATGGCTAACCGAATCCTCGGGTGCCTTCCAACATTTCACATACCACTGAAGGAGTGTCTATTTGCAAAATTAAGTTGCTTACTCGATGAATCGGGGCAAAACATATGAAGAGAATTATTAGTGAAGGTTAATTAATTGGGGCTGGAAACCCCGTTGTCGACTCTTTTTGCAAAATTATTGGATAAGCGGATGAGCCACTAGTCCATTGGTGAAAGTCTGTCAAGAGTAAATGACAAGGTTGAAAGATAAAACACCACATACTTCCTCATGAGCTATAAAACATTGACACAAATAAGGAGTAATAAAGTTTTGAATTGTTTAAAGGTAGCACATGAAGTATTTACTTGGAATGGCAGAAAAATACCACATAGTAGGTAGGTATGGTGGACACAAATGGCATAGGTTTTGGCTCAAGGTTTTGGATGCACGAGAAGCATTCCCTCTCAGTACAAGGCTTTGGCTAGCAAGATTGTTTGAAGCAAACACAAGTATGAACCGGTACAGCAAAACTTACATAAGAACATATTGCAAGCATTATAAAACTCTACACTGTCTTCCTTGTTGCTCAAACACTTTTACCAGAAAATATCTAGACCTTAGAGAGACCAATCATGCAAACCAATTTCAACAAGCTCTAGGGTAGTTCTCCACTAATAGGTTTAAACTACATGATGCAAGAGAAACATGATCTACTTGAAAGCTCAAAACAATTGCCAATTATCAAATTATTCAAGACAATATGAAGCATTTTCTGTTTCCAACCAAATAACAATAAGTGCAATAGCTTCCAACTTTTGTCATGAACCTTAAAAGTAAAACGAAGAACACCAGTGTTCATATGAAAAAGCGGAGCGTGTCTCTCTCCCACACAAGGATTGCTAGGATCCGAATTTATTCAAACACAAACAAAGATAAAAACACACAGACGCTCCAAGTAAAGCACATAAGATGTGACCGAATAAAAATATAGTTTCACTAGAGGTGACCTGATAAGTTGTTGATGAAGAAGGGGATGCCTTGGACATCCCCAAGCTTAGACGCTTGAGTCTTCTTGAAATATGCAGGGATGAACCACGGGGGCATCCCCAAGCTTAGACTTTTCACTCTTCTTGATCATATATCATCCTCCCCTCTTGACCCTTGAAAACTTCCTTCACACCAAACTTCTCATAAACTTCATTAGAGGGGTTAGTACTCAAAAAAAAACTTTAATCCACTTTAGTCCTGTAGTGACACATTGCAAGAACTCAATAAAACATTAGCTACAGATCTCCGAGTCTAGAAAGCCTTACTTAAAGTCCACAAGAGACAATGCAAAAAAACAGAGACAGAATCTGTCAAAACAGAACAGCCAGTAAAGACGAATTTTTAAGAGGTACTTCCGTTGCTCAAATCAGAAAACTCAAAACTAATGAAAGTTTCGTACATATCTGAGGAACACGCATGAAAATTGGCAGATTTTCCGAGTTTCCCTACAGAGAGACCTACTCAAATTCGTGACGAGATAGAAATGCGTTTACTGCGCAGAAATCCAAATCTAGCATCAACCTTCTATTAGAGACTTTACTTGGCACAACATTGCAATAAAATAAAGATAAGGAGAGGTTGCTACAGTAGTAACAACTTCCAAGACACAACAAAACAGTAGCAAAATAAAACATGGGTTATCTCCCAAGAAGTGCTTTCTTTATAGCCATTAAGATGGGCTCAGTAATTTTAATGATGCTCACATAGAAATAAGAGTTGAAGCAAAAGGAGCATCAAGAAGCATCAAGAATCAAATTCAAAACACATTTAAGTCTAACCCACTTCCTATGCATAGGAATCTTGTACACAAATAAATTCATGAAGAACAAAGTGACAAGCATAGAAAGATAAAACAAGAGTAACTTCAAAAGTTTCAGCATATAGAGAGGTGTTTTAGTACCATGCAAATTTCTACAACCCTATTTTCCTCTCTCATAATAATTTTCAGTAGCTTCATGAACAAACTCAACAATATAACTATCACATGCAGCATGTCTTTCATGATCCATAAACACATAATTTTTATCAAGCTCAGAAATAATGGGATCAAAACTTTCAAACTCACTTTTATCAATAATATAACAAGATGATTGATCAATCTCAAAAGATATGGGACTCCTAGATAAAGTCAAGACCTCTCCAATCCCATTTTCATTAGTAGTACAATTAATATTATCAAGTAACATAGGACCATCATCTAGAGATTTATCATAAACATTTGCCAAGCAAAACTCTTTAGTATCATGCATTTCGACATCAGGCACAAACAGAGCATTATCATAAGATTTATCAAAATAGCATGGATTATCATAGATAACATGAGCATAATTATTCTCACAAGTTTCACTCATAGGGAATATTTCAAGAGAATCCACAGGAACATAACATTCATCCTCCTTTGGTAAGCATGGAGGACAATCAAATAGTGTAAGAGATAAAGAGTTACTCTCATTAGAAGGTTGGCATGGGTAGCTAATCCATTCTTCCTCCTTTTGTTCATCACTCTCCTCTTCTTTTTCATCCAATGAGCTTTCAGGTTCATCAATCTCCTCCTCTTTTTCATCCAATAAGCTTTCAGGTTCATCAATTTCTTCTTCCACAGGTTCCTGCAAATTGTGAGTGCATTCTTGTGCATTAATGAGTCTCTCTTTATAATCAATGATCTAAGGATTATCACTGTAACTTTCTATGCAAAAATTAAGGATAGAAGAGACATAATCTTTAAGGTCCTTACAAACAACACAAGTTTCATAATTTTTAGCCATGAAGGATTCTATTTCAGAAGCTCCCATAAACAAAACAAATTGTTCTACTTCTTCGAACCCAAAATGAATATAGCTATTCCAATTATAGTTCTTAATTAAAACTTCCTCACTAAAGCCACATTGAAATTTAAGATGTTTAGTATCCTGTTTAGAGCAACAGTTTATATCATGGCATTTAAGCAAGATTTTAGCAATTGTATTCAATTTTTCTATCACAGCACTCATAACTTTACCTGTTCTTGATTCTCTATAATTCATATATAATTCTATAAGCTCCAAATAGGTTGTGGGTTCTCCCATAACAACAGTTTTTAATTTTTCGGTTTTTCAAATTTTTATGGATTTTCGGGTATATGAGGAAAATAAAACAAGACAAAAATAAACTAGACAAAATTAAACTAAACAAAATAAAACTAGACAGAAATAAACTAAGCACAAATAAACTAGACAAAAGTAAACTAAGGAAAACAAAATAAAATAAAACAGAGAGAGAGGTGGAGTGTACTCCCCAGGTGAACTTATGAGTAGAGCTATGCCTCCTCGGCAACGGCGCCAGAAAATAGTCTTGATAACCCAAAAGTATAGGGGATCACAACAGTCTTCGAGGGAAGTAAAACCCAAATTTATTGATTCGGCACAAGGGGAGGTAAAGAATACTTATAAGCCTTAACAACTAAGTTGTCAATTCAGCTGCACCTGGAAAAGCACTAGTAACATGGGTGATGTGAAAGCAGCAGTAATATGAGAGCAATAGTAACAGTAACACAACAACAGTAATAGTAACACAGAGGCAATGGCACCAGAAAATAGTAACACAAGTGTTGGGTGAACGAATTACAGTTGGGCAATTGATAGGATTTAAATAGCATTAAGATAGAACATCAAGATTATTAATAATGTAGGCATGTTTACCATATGTAGTCATACGTGCTCGCAATGAGAAACTTGCATAACATCTTTTGTCCTACCAGCCGGTGGCAGCCGGGCCTCTAGGGAATCTACTTGGAAATTAAGGTACTCCTTTTAATAGAGCACCGGAGCAAAGCATTAACACTCCGTGAAAACATGTGTTCCTCATATCTAAGCCTTCCCCTCCGGTTATCCCGAGTTGTTGTCACTGCGGGGCCTCGGGTTCCGGACATAGACATGTGCAAACAACTTGTAGATACAATCTAAGCAATAAGTATAGAGCTTAAATCTAAGATCATGCCACTCGGGCCCTAGTGACAAGCATTAAACACAACAAGATTGCAGCAACAATAACTTCATAAACTTTATAGTAACAATCCATCGGATCCCAATAAACACAACATCGATTACATCAGATGGATCTCAATCATGTAAGGCAGCTCATGAGATCATTGTATTGAAGTACATGGGGGAGAGAGTACCAACTAGCTACAGCTAGAACCCGTAGTCCATGGGGGAACTACTCACGGAGCATGATGGAGGCGGTGGCGTCGATGGAGATGGCTTCCGGGGGCACTTCCCCGTCCCGGCAGGGTGCGGAACAGAGATTCTGTCCCCCGAATTGGAGTTTCACGATGGCGGCGGCGCCCCTGGAGTCTTCCTGGAGTTTCGTCAATTCGTATCGCGTTTTTAGGTCGCAAGGGCTTATATAGGCGAAGAGGCGGCGCAGGAGGGGCACCAGGGCGCCCTCCCTACCTGGTGGTGCGGCCAGGCCTGGGCCCGCGCCCAGGTGTGGTGTGGTGGCCCCTGGCCCGCCTCCGACTCTCCTTCGGTGTTCTGGAACCTTCCGGGAAAAATAAGATATTTGGTCTTCGTTTCGTCGAATTCCGAGAATATTGCCCGAACAGACCTTTACGGAACCAAAAACAACGAGAAACGAGGACCGACAACTGTGCCATCTTGTTAATAGGTTAGTTCCGGAAAACGCATAAAAACATTATAAAGTGTGAGCAAAATATGTAGGTATTGTCATAAAACTAGCATGGAACATCAGAAATTATAGATACGTTGGAGACGTATCACAAGGCCACAGGAGCGGATTTCCAATCCGACCCATGGACGATGGTTTTTTCATTTTCGGGGTGCCAAAACGGGTTTTTTTGTGAACCAGCTACATGGGGCGCATTTCAGTATTGCGCGAGACCTCCACGTAGTGGTAGGACACCTCCTCCGCACCACATATCACATGCCATATGTGTGCGCTAGCTATCTGGGAATCCCTGCTGCTTCCTGCGTTATCCCGCCGAATCCGCTGGAAACTGACCGAAGTTGAACTAGGGGTACACTTTCCCTCGCTCAATAAATTCCACGAAAAATGTTTTTAGATCTACAACAAATCACTTTATGTGCTAATTTTTATCCGTTTAGCGTGTTGGCGAACGGTGCACCAGCGCGCCAGGTACGGCCATTTCGCATCTCCCGAGGGGGCCATTTTTGTCAGATGGCAAACTGGATGTCATATTTGGATTCCTCTAATTTTTAGGTTCAAATGATGATATGGATGTTATATTTAGATTCCTCTTATTTTTCTGATCGATTTAGACATATTATTTGTGGAATTTTGATTTTTTGATTTAAAGATATTAATTATATCATATTAAATAGAAAAAAGACCAAAAAATAAAATCATTTTATTGCGAATTCAATTTTATTATTACTTATATATTCATTGTTGTTTACTTCAGTAATTATTTGGAATTTAAAAAATAAAGAGGTCTGATATCACGGTCCAAGGATTAGTAGGGTTGATATGCTATTATTATCAGCAAGGTGTCAATTCATGATTGTAATTTGACGTAAGATTAAGTGTATTTAGAGTTAAAAGTGTATTGAGTGAAAGATAAACAAGTAAAATAAGAAAAAAATGGTGTAAAACAAATTAAAATTTGAAAAAATTAAAACTCTATGCCGAGGGTTTTGCCGTCGGCATATAAAAAAGAGTTTTTTTAATTTTTTTTAAATTTTTTTGAAAAAGGAAATTTAAATTTTAAAAATTTGTACCGACGGTTTTACCCTACGCCGAGGGCCGGGCTACGTCAACGATAATAGTGGCTCCGTCGAGGGAGGTAGTCGCCGAGGAGCTATGCCGAGGGCTGCCCTCAACGTAGCCTATGCCGACGGCCAAAACAGGCTACGTCAAGGGTTCCCGGCCCTCGGCATATCGGCTCATTCCTGTAGTGAATTAAAGGAGAAGAAAAGGACCAAAGAGGGCTTCCTAGGATAAACTTGTGAACCAAAGAATCTTCTTTATTGTGCGATAAACAAAACACAAAACTTGTTACAAAACAAATAAAGACTGCTCACTCCGGTATCTAGGCTTAGTGGAATGTGACTGAAAGACATCGAATCGAATGTTTAGGATAAATTAACCCTGTAAGCTAATAGGAAAGACATGTTGATATGGAAATAAGGGAGGGCGACCATGGTGGACCGCACCGGTCATCGGTGGAAAGTCTACTTCTTACCCTTGCTCGAGCTATCTTTTGCATCCTCACTCGTCCAATGGCTATAAGAAACCTCTGCCCCTTTATCTTGTAGCTTAGATCTGTGAGACTGCTCATAGTGGGAGTAACATAGGTAGTAACATCACACACTCCAAAGCATTTTGGTGACATGACATGTCAATAAATGAAGAAAGAGAGTGGGGTGGTAATTAGCTATGTTACCATAACATCACACTTTTCAAGACAAGATGAGTCTACAATCTAATAAATATGGCATGCATGACACCATATATATGTAACTACCCACTATGAAGGTAGTAACATAGGGTAGTAACATACACCATGTTACTACTCTATATTACTCCCCACTATGACTAGTCTGAGCATGTGATAGATCTACATAAATTTGATGGATCTGATTGTAGATGATCCGCTACCAGGATGTGGTTGATTGTGATCAGTTTATATTGTAGTGTGTGATTATGATTGCTCTTATGTTGAATTGTTTGGATAGTACACATGTGACAATTAAATGACATTTGCCAGCTCTGGAAGTGGCTGTTTGGCCCCGTTCTGCGACTCACATCATGGGTCTTAAAATAACTTCTTTAGTATTGTAACTTTTTCCAAAGCTTCAGAAGAAGCATACATGAACCAACTTAAGGTTGGGTGGTTAGGAGGGTGGTTGTACCCGAGCCCACCAGAGTTCAAACCCTACATTGAAAAATATTATAACTTTTTCCAAAACTTAAAGAAAAGCATACATGTTTTTTTTTCTTCTTTCCGAAAGCACTGGTATCACATCATTAATTGTAGAATGAATGAGCACCATATCATCTCACAACCGACCTTTTTAATACCGTAGCATCGTGCAACATCAGAGTTCAAATCCTACATTGAAAAAATATTGTAACTTTTTCCAAAACTTAAAGAAAAGCATAAATGTTTTTTTCTTTCAGAAAGCACTGGTATCACATCATTAATTGTAGAACGAATGAGCACCATATCATCTCACAAGCGACCTTTTTAATACCATAGCATCGTGCAACATCAGCTCATCATGTGTCTATATATACAAACAAAATATCTCTTGATTCTTGTCTATATTCCCAGGAGTACCAACTGGGAAACTAGATGTCGTCGTTGAAATTTTGGGAAGAAATGTTAGATAGAACTATGAGAGTGGGAGGCAGTAATAAAAGATTGTATGCATCAATTGATGTGGAGGTTGGAGCTAACCCTTTTTTGAAAAAAAAAAGAGAGTGGGAGGCATCGAGGAAGAAGATACTACCGCATTGGCCTTTTGCGGAGGAAAAAAGCTCTTGTTGTCGGTTGGGAAGTTAAGAGAAAGAGTCGAATCCCGCACTAACAACAAGAGAGAACTACAACCCAGGACTTGCTATGATTATGTTGCACTTTCGGGTCTTGTGCCTGTGGTCTTAAGCCTTCGTTTGTCATGCTAATGTGGAGACAATCAACTCTCGTTGTGGGAGCTCAGCAGGAAAATCTTACTCATGTCAAGTTCGGTGCGTGTCATTGCGGTGCAATGTCAGAAACCACTGCTCCCTCCGTCCATAAATAAGTGTACGTGCTGGATTTTCAAGATAAATTAGTAAAAGAAGAGAAAATTGCATTGGGAAGATGCAACCAACATCTCTCTCCTTTTTAATTATTTCACCTCCAATAGGCTATGTGCATGTACAAAATTAAGATAACATGTGCTGAATATTATTGGGTTTGATTTCCGTGCAATGAGAGACACCTTTTGCTAATTGAAAGTATATTGAAAACATAAAAGTACACTCTTTCATGGATAAAGTTTGAGGCTAGATGTTCACTTGTTTGAGGACGGAGGGAGTACTAGACAACACGCATTCTAGGAGTGACTAGATGATTCTTGCGATGTCTTCCACACAAACAATTTTCAATACCACTTCTTTGTGTTATCTCTAGAATCTTCTTTTCTGAAAAAATCGGAGATGCAAATCAGTGCCCGCGCCAGATGAGTACATCCACTAGTGTTGAATACTAGTTGTTAAAAAAACGATTAAACACCCCCGAGCAAATGTTGCACATAAAGTAGTAAATGTATGACAATATTGAAATTTAAATCATTTTTTGACCATGCACACATGACGGTCTTCAGATTGACCAGATGTGTAACATATCAAAACATCGAAGTAACCATTGAAAGAGAGGAAAAAAGGCAACCAAACAACAAATAGGAGAATGTAGCGGAAGCTGATTTATATGAACCAGAGAAAACATAGCTAGATGCTCATTTCAATCAATAATACTCCCTCCATTTTTGTTTAAAGGGCGCAGCTCAAAAATCTCTGGGACCAAGGTATATGGCGATTGGAGGAATATCGTGGGCGTGGGACGTGAAAATCGCATCGGGGATTAAGGAGATGCGCCTAACAAATCGCAAGAAAAACGCTTAGTAAACCCCACGCCCAATCAATGAGCCGTTTCCTCGCATGCATTGGTGGAGACAGTTCCGAGCCAAAATTATGGGGTTATCCTTCTTCTTCCCGCACTCCTTCCATTCTCCCCGCTCAGTTTCCATCCAAAAGCTCGAGAAAAATTTCGTCCGATGAAAACCTCGCGCCGATCTTCCCTGCTGCCAAATTGAAAACGAAAATTTCATCAGATCAAATCCTCCCGCCGATGTTCCCGCCAATGATCTCTTTATATAGGTGTGCAGATGGAGGCACACGAACACTGCTTCTCTCTTCCATCTCACTCCAATGGCGCCGCCACATCAAGGTGAATCAGATCGACGGCCTCCTTCTCTCGGCCTCCGTGGGCTTTTGCGGGTGGCTTTCCAACCCAAATCGCCGCCACCAGGAGCAGTTCCTCCTCCTCGTCCTCTTGGTATCACCGGGCGCGCGTCGATGCAATCTTTCTCCATCGGCACTGCTGGCTCCGAGCCGAATCCTCCTCCAACGACATTGCCTCGACGGCGCATCGGCCTCGCACGCCCATCTCATCCTCCGGCACCTAACGAGGCCGGTTCCTCGAACTGGAGTGCCTCCATCGGCGGGGCCGGGGCAGCCAGTGCAGGGGGTAAGTTATGCGTTCGTGGGGTTTAGCCTCGTCAATGGTGGCAGCGGGATCTCGTTCGGCAGTGGCGGCGGGATCTCGTTCGGAAGTGGCGGCAGTGAGTCCATGGGCTTCACTTTCGGTTCCGGCGCCGGTGGCATAAGGATCATAGATGGATCCTCCCGTGCTGCCACCACAGAAGGTATACCCTCAACCCTAGTTGTAGATCATGTACTCCTAGTTCTTGTCCGTGTACGTAATGTTTATTTTTTGTTGTCATGTGTGCATGATCGAGGTGGTTGGGATATTAGGATGATATACCAACCACCTAATTCTCCTGGCACAAACATTTTAGATCTTGGATGATTTGCCTCAATTCAAGCAATGTTCCATAGAAAGATGCCCAAGACCCTACCCGAGATTGTCCAAAAGGTATTGCACTTAGTTGAGTATTTGCATGTCATGTTTATATACTGATTTCTTGTTTTACATTTCATGTGTCATAGGTTAATCAATCCCTAGCTGAGTGCCCCCATCAAAAGCTTAATAGGATCTAGTTGAGTCATCAAGCGTGCATGAGAGAGATCATCAAGCATAAGGGGTCTATCCACTATGTGGTTCCTCACTTGAAGAAAAAAGCACTAGAGAGACAAGGTCTTCTCCCGGTTTGTTCGACAATTGACAGAGAATATGTTGAGCAGCCAATTGAGCACTTGAACTCAACATGAGTTGTAATGGCAGATTTTCAGTAGCCTACTGTCTTTGAAAGGTTATTTACAATGTTATATTGGGACTGTCTTTTGCACTTTGAGAAAATACTAGTACTGCAATTTGGTTAGTCCAAGTAACATGTGATCAAGCCTCACGATCTTAGCATTGACATAATCCACTGCAACACAATATAAACGCAAATAAATTCATTCCATAATTCACATCCAAGATCAAGATTCATAATTCGCAAATAAAGTCCACTGCAACAAGATCATGATTCATAGAGACATGGCTATTATATTTCTTCCTCAACATGAACCCTAATTCATCTCGGTGTCAGGCACAAATGCATTGTCATCTTCGGCAAGTGCAGTGGTGTTGCGACCGCAACGAGAGCACACACCATGTTCACCTATTCCGACAGTCGTCGCGCAGTCCTTGCACCAGTAGTCGTCACAGAGAAGTGGATTTCCACATAGCTCACAAGGTACCACGTCCATTGGCACCGGCAGAGAGTAAGCAAGACAACGGAATATCGAAGAGTCACCACGCACACCACGGTTATGGCACATTGCAGGGAACATGCATCCATCACATGAAGATTGCAACGCAGCCCTCCGTCGCATCGCGAGATTAGTATTGCGGATGTACCTTGCCCTAGCCGAAATCCTTGAATCACCAGCTTCGACATTAGTCCCACGATCAATTTTCTGAAAAAGATCTTGAATGGTTGTGTAAACCCTCTCGAATTCATCCTCGAGTTCTTCCGTCTGGCCTTGTGTGACCTCCACCTCGTCATCGATAGCCGCCACCTCGCCGTGGACGCCATCCACCTCGCCGTGGAAGAATTTCACCTCGCCATGGACGTCCTCCACCTCTCCCTGGACCTCTTCAACCTCGCTTGGCTTCTCCATGTTGCCTTACTGCTCGCTGGCTCAAGGAAGAGGAAGGAATGGCTACTCTTTTATACACCAACGAAGAGGAGGCAGTGGGAAAAGGAGACCAAGAGCTAGTGCATGAAACCAAAGGGCTTACACACGACGGCATGCAAATCATCTGCTTTCACACCTCCACAAAGCTCGACCTTGTTCCCACTTGCATGCACACTCCGGAAGGAAAAAGGAAAGAGAGAAATAACCGGGCCTAATTAATGACATGCGCCTTATTTGCGCCCTTTAAATAAAAATGGAGGGAGTACTAATTGAGCAACGTTTATTGGTCGAAAAAAGACCATAGGGGGCTTGGAACCAATGAATTTTTTTTTATTGCACGATAACAAACACGTAAAACATGTCAGAACACAAAATGCGAACCTCAAGACTACTCAATCAAGCAGTTAAGGTTAGTAAAACATGATTAAGAGACATCGAATTGATTGCAGGAGCAACTGATCTTGTAAGCTTATAGGAAAGACACGTTAATATGGAAATATGGGAGTGCGTCAGTTTTATCGAGAAAATAGGTTGAAACCCTAGCCTCTACATCAAAATGATGCACTTTTTTTTTTTAGGTTGACAGAAGTCAACAAGGCCGGTGCAATCAATAAGAAGATTACATTACATGGTGGTAACATTTTTTCTATAATAGTTTCTCCCCCAGCATAATATGAAAATAAGGGAGCCGCCAGATTTTTTTAGCAAAGGTGTGATGGCAACTTTGAATTTTCGCCTAGCCAAATGGCAAATTGCCACTAGTCCGTTGCCAGCACATGCTTTCACACCAAGATACAGTAGCTCGCACCGTCATACCAGCCTCGAGAGAAAAATACGAATCCACAGTATATGCAGGATGAGCAAACGGCTAGCTCATGTTACACAATGAGTCACAGGAAGATACAACCATTTCATACTAGTGTTGAAATTTAACCCAGAAACAAAGCAACTCTAATTAGTATCCTATAGTTTGACCTTATGAGGTCATATTGCCACCAGATGTCAACAAAGGGTCAGGAACCCATTCCAAATGAAATAGCGGCTCTACTTCTTCAGCTAACTGCAAACAGGCCACGGTTATTTTTCAGCGCAACCAGCATTCTTCAATGCCTCTTGGGCTTCCCTGCAACAATATTTTGAGAGCAAGCACTCAGTGTGATTTCCATACAACTCCTTCTCCCATAGATTAATCGTAAAACAGGTGAGATCACAAAAATAATCTCGTTCACTGAGAAAATTTCCCAATTCAGCGAACTACTTTGACTACAAAATGAACAGTCCATAAATGACTGAACCCACGTGATATTCATCAAGAGACTAATAAATAATTTGCACTACAAGAGACAAAAAGTGAATGAACCATCCTTCATGTATTTATAACGCCTCTTAATAGGCGCTGATCTATATATGATAAATAATTTGTAGTGGACATATCAAGTGAAAGATTTCATGAAAATATTGAACAGTTACCTTAAAGCATTCTTAATATCAACATTTGTACGGTCAAGCTTCAAGCCATCTTCAAAAGCCTCACATGCTTTTTCGTAGTCCTATAAGTAGGCACCAGCAGATTATCAAGTCCATGATCACCAAAAAACAGAGTGTAACACAAAAATTACCTTCAGTAACATATAAGCTGCCCCTTGTCGATAGTATCCTTTGGGCCATTGAGGTCGAAACCTTGTGCACTTAGTCGCATCAGAGACAGCATCTTCTCCTTGTCCCAGGCGTACGAAGCAGAAACTCCTATTTGCCAGCAAGATTGCATGCTCTTTTACTCTATCTTCAAGTTTCATTGCCTGCAGGGCACCATTTACATGTCATTTTTATTATGAGGTAAGCAGCTTGTGTTTGGAATCCTGACGTGCAAAAGTACCAACATACATTGGGACACAGATTTCTGTCTGCCCCATCAAGAGTAGGTAATCAATCTACTTGTGGTTGATAACCACAAATTCATAAAACAAAAATAACTCGTATCTGAATTAAAAAACAAAGACATTTTGAACGTTTGACAAAAAACGTATGGGAAAAGGTCAATACCTTTATAAGTATACATTTCTCGAACTGAAACAAAACATAAAATTCCTTTATGATCAACCAAAAATGTAAAGGTATTCTGCTGTCAAATAAAAATCTAAGTACCTAGCATAACTGTTTTGGCTTATTAACAGCAGCACAGTAGTCCCAAGTTTGTATTCTATAAATTCCTAAAACCCTTCAAGCAATCAACATGATGCACAATGACTTACACAAGTATACAGCTCCGCTGCTCTCAAATATTCCTTTCTCCTAAAAGCCTCTGTAGCCTCCAATTTCAGTTTAGCTATTTTCTCGTCCAGTTCCAGCGGTTGTTTAACCTGGTAAAGAAGTATTTGTGGTCAGCACAAATGTGTAGAACCCACCGACAAGATGCTGCATTTAGGCACAAACAACTATACAACACATCCTCCAGCGTGGGTATGATTTATAATATTTTCGGTGTTTATGAGTATTATTGATATACATAGGAACTACAAAGAACTACAGAACAATGGGGACTAGTACGAAGATAATAATGTTATGCAACTGCAAGTATAGATAGAAGGAATCACGTACTCTTGGGTTCAAATTATAAAACTTCACATGAGAAATGATCCCATCAATACTCCAAACCGGCACAGTTGAAAGAGGTAATGTTAACGGAAATAACATTTCAACAATATCCCTTCTGCCATTAAGTGCGGCAATTTGAATTGCAGTTCTACCAAACTGCAGGAGTACAAGAGCTCATTAATTCCGCGATTAATCGTGTCAACATAAATATCAACTGCACTTGCAAAGAATTTATATATAACTAGCAGAGTACACATGCAGTGCTATGGACCTTAAATAATCATATACAACAGTAGCAAAAACGCAATGCATCATTCTCTTCTATCCCCGCTCACCCTGCAACACCTTAGTTTCGCCTACTGTCGCCATTGCAGCTGTCGGTCAGGTCTGCTATGTCATGTGTTGCTAATGCAACACCTTACTATAACCGGAAGAAGATAAAATATCGTCCTCAGTCTCCCATGTGCTCTCTCCTCCCGTGGCTTAGATCTGCCAGCAGTACCTTATTGCGCTGCTTCACTCATCTCTGCCAAGCGTGGGTCGCTATAGATCTTAGATGCACACATAAAGCATAGATCTTTCATTTTAACCTGCCTTTGTCACTATCTACTCACCCCTCAGCTCTGCCTCCAGCTGTGCTGCCACTACATCATCACCCTGTTTTGTTGGAGCAAACGATCTAAAAAGAATGACTGTAAGAAAGCATTAGCTTCCTTCTTCCTCTCTCTCTATATACCGTCTCTTCGGTCGTTGCACTACTGCTCCACTCTGATGTCATGTTGCTCCATGCTGCATCTCTAACCCCTCGCACCACACAGTCTTATTCAATTCAGCAGACCTCCATCAAGGTTGGTGACATATGGCGCCACATTATTCAGTGTCTCATTTCACTAAGGATAACAAGAGATTCATATATGACAATACCAGCATTCGCTGAAGATTATATCTCTAACTTAATTGCAACGATGCACCATGCTTAAATACATGGTTAAGCAAACGAGACAGACTAGCTTATGAAGAATAAATTATCCTTCGACACGAGTAAACTTCTACTCTTGAAGTACGATGTGTCACAACAAAAAATACTGGAAAACATAAAACGATGACAAGCACATTATGTCGGAAAACTAAATGAGAACTTGAACATGCTTTGATGAGAACATATATATATTGAGATGCACCAGTGTTATGTTAGTTGAGAAAGTGGAGGAAAACAAGAACCACAGATGGCATAGCTAAGACCTTTTGGTGTGAGGAAGGGGTGTTGGCACCTTAATCATATTAGAATTAAAAGTTGAAGACCGTTGAACAACAACAGTTACATAACCTTTGGGCAGAATCACAATGACATGATAAATAGTGGAACAGCTTCTCTACCAAATACGTAAGATAAAGTTTAGGTAAGCCCTCTAAAAGCAAAAAAAAAATATATATATATAGGAAAACAGCTGAACTCACAGCATCTGGAGTATTGGCATTGGCACCAGCATCTAGCAAGCACTTCACGACGTCAGATAAGCCACTACTCGCTGCCACCATCAAATAAGTGACACCAATATAGTCAATAAAATTCACATCAGCGCCAGCCTGCAAAAAGAATTATAGTGGTCATCCAAAATAGTGCTTGAGATGCCATCTACACTGATAACACAAGCATCGGGGAAATGAAGCTACCCACAAACTGCACTACTTAAGGAAGCTCCATCTGAATACAGATTACTGACCTTAATTAGTAGCCTCATGCATTCCCATGATTCTTTCTGCATGGCCATACCCAGTGGTTTAGAATGAAGGTTGAAAAGCATATTAGGCTGCAGAAAGGGGAGATATCAACTTATTATACTTGTGAAAAGAGGGAAAAAAAAGAACAAAAAATAGTACATTCATAAGGAAACAGAGTCAGAGCTGCATGTTTCATTTCGAGAGAACTACATATATAGTCAAATGTTGAATATATTATGTGTATCTTGGTATAGATGGTGAAGCACAAGTACCAAAGACGGAAGACGACAACATTTCAAGTTCAGGTTCCAGTGCAAAGTAGTCTCAAATGGTTGGTACATAACCTAACGGCCTTAACAAATAAGGATTTCCTTGGCACAGCACAGCCAAGGGGAGAACAAAGGAAGTGGTACTTACATCTGCATGGTGCTCCAACAAAACTTTCACCACGCCAGCTTCGCCTTTAGAAGCGGCGATATGCAACGCGGTACCATGCACAGAGTCAAATAGATCCACATCCATTCCTCTTGAAAGCAGAAGTTCAGCATTTTCAGATTGTCCTGCAGATAAGGAGGTCCAGGCATTAGTTTCCTGTTATGATTTATGAACCTGCACAGTGACCCCATTTAGGACAAAGTTTCCAAACGTCATGATACTGGATATTTGAACTTTGAATTTGCATTATGATATTGCCACTAGCTTAAAACATCGGTTGGATGTTCAATTCTATGCATGGCGTCTAGAATCGTTGCTCTATGCATTCTCAATCCTCAAGTGGTCGAACAGAAACTGTGTCATTGCTTTTGGTTCCAATGGTAAATCATTTATGTGTGAGCTTTGCCGATAGACATCACATAGAAACATATGGTAATATGGAAACGTTTTCCATGGTAGTCAATTACTGAACCCTGTATTGTCACAGGCCCAGGTGACAAGATTGTGATTGTTCAAAAGCGGATCAAGTACTCCGTACGCCCCGGGGCTGTGACGGACTGACGGCGATGTGCGTGTGGGCAACAGAGAGCGAGAGATACCAGTCATTGCAGCACCATGTAGCGCTGACCCCATACTTCCACCAGCTGTGGGATCAGCACCGTGATCAAGGAGGTATCTTGTAGTCTCAGGTGTCCCATACATTGCAGAAATAAGCACCGCAGTTACACCTGAAAACAGAAAAAAACCAAGAACATCAACAGAACAGAGTTTGGTTAATGGACAGGACATTTGATCAGCTACTGTAAAAGCACAGGCCAAAGAAAAAACAACTGCAAAAGCAAGCGCTATTTTATTGGGTGTGAAATTGGCTGGGCGTTCACCTTCCATACACCAGCCCGAGTGGCAGAGAGGTGGGCCCTCACTGGGCCGGTTGACGTCGACGCGCACATCCTCGACGATGAGCCTGCAAACGTCCAGCCGCCCGTCCATGGCCGCCAGCATCAGCGCGCGATTCCAGACGCCACCTTCGTTCTCCACGACGGCCGCCATCTCTACGCGCGCGCACGGCCGTACACACAGATTAGTACCATCAAATCGAAGAAGGAAACCCTAAGGAGGGGGCTAAGGGAGAGTGCCAACGGAGGCACCGCGGCGGCTACCTTTGAGGGCGCGGAGGTCGCCTTCGGCGGCAGCCAGCATGACTGGATGGGTAGCATCATTCTCCATGGCGCCCGATGGGGCGAGAAGGCGAGTGATTCCAGACACCGATAGGCGATAGCTAGCGGCAGAGTGCAGACGGCAGGTGGTAAAGCGTAGCGGGGAAGAAAAGGGGGCGGGCGACGGAGGAACAATGGTTTATTTTCTTTCCCTAAAAAAAGGGTTTCTTTCCTATTTGGTTTTATAAATGTATATATTTTCTACTATAGATTTGGTTAAACTGGACTTCGATAAAAAGCCCAAACGTAGGGTAAATAGAAACCGAGTAAGTAGCGTAAAGGAAAGAGGTCCAATAAAAACTGGCAGTCCAATAACCCTTCTAAATAAGCTAGAAGAAAGTCCACTTTTAGTCCTTATTCTAGTGAAAGTTCACTTTTAATCTAGAACTTCAGTTTGGTTTAAAATAAACCTTGAACTCTCATAATTATTCACATTTAGTCCTTATCTCGATTGAGCTAGGTGAATATTTGCCATGGTTTGCAAGAGAACTCAAGGTAACGATGCAAGCCCCCGCGCCTCTCTCCCCAATTCTGCTGTTTGGACCAAGAGACAAGTTCGTCCCAGGAGTGGCGGCTGGTGCTCTGTGAGAGGCGACGACGAAGCATCCCCAAGCTCTCCGACGCGAGCCTCCTCCCTCCCACTCCCGTCCGGCCTTCCGTGGGCCGCGTGCCTCCCATCACCTGCCAGAAGCCCCCCCCCCCCACCCCACAGCCTTCTGCGAGAGCCTAGCTCGCGGTCGTAATACACCAGATCTAGGCACGAGGGGTTTCCCCAGGGCGGCGGCTGGGTTGGCGGCGGCAGCGGCGGTGAGTCAAGATGGAGAAGGTTGAGGGCCTCCTGCGTAACCTCCGGCTGTCGGAGGCGGAACGGGCGGGCCTGATGATTGGGGAACAGCAGCTGATGGTGGCGGATGGTGCGGTTGGTGAAGCAGGGGCGCCGAAGGTGGTGGTGCGCGTTCTCTCGGAGAAGCCAGTGCCGACGGATGGCCTCAAGCAAGCTCTGGGCCCGATCTGGTGCCCGATTCGGGGCATCAAATGCAAGAAGCTGGGAGAAAATATCTTCATGATGACTCTCCTGCAGATTTCTGGTAAGAAAAAAGCTCTTGATGGTGGTCCATGGAAATTCGGCAATGATCTAGTGGTAGTAGAAGACTATGATCCAGATAAAGCTGCGGATGAGTATGTCTTTTCCACTATTCCTGTGTGGGTGAGGGTTCTGAAATTACCATTGGGGAAAATGAACAAAGCAACGGGGGAGATGATTGGGGAGAAGGTTGGGACCTGGATGGAGGCGGAGGTTGGAGAGGATGGTTTCGCCATTGGGGAATGTTTGAGAATCAAGGTCAGAATCAACATTACCAAGCCGTTGATGAGAGGGATTATGGTCCAAGTAGGAGATGAGGGTAGGAGTAAATGGTGTCCCTTCGAATATGAGTTCCTCCCTGAATTTTGCTATACCTGTGGCATTATAGGGCATGATCATCAAAGTTGTCTAGTTCCAGTGAAAAAAGGGAAAGAGAAGAAATTCGGTGACTGGATGCGTGCTTACATACCAAAAAAGCAATCCAGTGGCGATAGACAACGTTGGAGTGGCGGAGGAGGTAGCGGGAGTGGTGGGCGCTCATATGGCTTTGGTGGCAGGATGGGAACGGCAGGTAGTAACAGCGCCTCATGGCGCAAAGATACTACTGCCAATACAACCAGTGCAGGCGCAAAGGATAAAGCTGAGGGAGAGGAGGAAGTAACGAGCCCGGCTAAAAAACAGGGTACTGCTCATTCTGTGGGAGCCGGGAAAAAACTTGAATGGGCAAATGAGTTGGAGATGGAGGCAAAGGGAGGGGATGTGATGGATTCAGTGGAGAACTCTGGTTCTCTAGGACAGCAGCAGCAACCGGGTTTGGCAGGCGGTGATGGGGCGAGCCTTAGCTTATCGGGAGGAGAACAAATTGGTGTCTCGGAGGTTGAGGAGGGGGGGTCAAGGCAAAAAGGAGGCACATGGATTGCACTCTACCGAGTGTGGTACCATGGTACCTTCAGTTAATCTACAACCGGTAGCAATGGTGGTGAAGGAGGACAAAATTAAAATGAAATTCAGAAGGATACCAAAGAAAGATGGGGAAAAAAGTGGTGAACCACGTGCTGCTCTTGCGGTAGCTGTGGGATCTAAGCGAGGTGCGGAACCTATGGAGGTGGGAGGGGAGCAGAGTACCAAGACGGAGAAGAGACGGAAAAACACAAACTCATTGGTGGGGCTGTCGGAACAGCCCCGCAAGGATCAATGAGAGTTGCTTCTAGGAATTGTCGGGGGTTGGGAAACGGCCCGGCAATTCGAGGCCTTCTGAAATTTCAGAAGGAGGTGGATCCCGATGTGTTATTCTTGTGCGAGACCAAGATGGAGGGGAAGAGGCTGGAGTGGCTGCGGTGGAAAATGGGAATGACAAATATGGTGGCGAAGGACAGTGAGGGTCAGAGTGGTGGGCTGGTGCTCTTCTGGAAGAGCTCGGTAAATCTATGTGCTGGGCTTAAATCCCGGCACCACATTGATGCTGAGATCACAGAGGAGAATGGGTTCAAATGGAGGTTCACCGGGATTTATGGTGCGGCTCATGCAGCGCAGAAGGATGAGACGTGGAAGCTGCTTCGGACGATCAAACATCATTATGATCGGCCGTGGCTGTGTGTGGGAGATTTCAACGAAATTCTGGAACAATGGGAGAAGGTGGGTGGGGCGGCTCGGCCCCAGGGGTGTATGGATAAATTTAGAGAGGTGCTTGAGGTGTGTGACCTACACGACCTTGGATACGAAGGTGATCCTTTCACCTGGAGAAACAACTGCCAGGACCCAAATGGCTTCATCAAGGAAAGACTGGATAGGGCGGTGGCTTCTGATGGATGGTGCGAACACTTCCCGGATTTCAGAGTGATCAATGGGGACCCTTATAACTCGGATCACAGGCCAGTCATTGTGGAGATGGAGGAGGACAGTAGATGGAGAGGAAGACGTCAGGGCCCTCGACCCTTTCGTTTCGAAGTTATGTGGCTGGCGGAGGAAAATTGTAGTGAGGTGGTTAGGAATGCCTGGGAGAGGGAGGTCAAGGCCCGCGGTGGTGAGGTTGCTGACGCAATAAAAGGGGTGGCAGCCGATCTTTCGGGATGGAACAAAAACTCTTTCGGGAAGCTGGAGAAGGATCTGGCCGCTACTAGAAAGGCTCTGGAAGCGTGTAGGCGTAGGGCCTCTTCTCATGAAAATATCCGGCTTGAACATGAGCTAAGAAAGAAGCTTGAGAAGCTCGAAGGCCAACTGGACACTTTTTGGAAGCAGCGTGCGCACATCAACTGGCTGCAGCATGGTGATAAAAATTCCAAATTCTTCCATGCCCAGGCATCACAAAAGAAGAACCAGAACCGCATAAAACGACTCAGAAATGAATTTGGAGTGATGGTGGAGAGGGAGGGTGAAATGGAGGCGGTGATTACTAACTATTTCCAACAACTTTTTACCTCTAATGCAGGAAATCGCACCCAGGAGGTGCTGGCCCATGTGGTTCCACGTGTGACGGAGGAGATGAACAATTCCCTCCTCAGAGAGTTCACCGAGGAGGAAGTGTGCGAGGCCCTGGACAGTATTGGGGACCTGAAAGCCCCTGGCCCGGACGGAATGCCCGCGATCTTCTACAAGAAACACTGGGAGGTGGTGGGACCGCAGGTGATCAAGGAGGTCCTGGGGGTTCTGAATGGGGGCCCGACTGCTGAGTGGAATGATACCTGGGTTACCCTCATCCCAAAAGTGAAGAATCCGGAGGCAATGAAAGACTTGAGACCCATTAGCCTGTGTAATGTGGTGTACAAGCTTATTTCCAAAGTGCTTGCTAATCGCCTAAAAAGTATTCTCAATGAGCTGATTGCCCCAAACCAAAGTGCTTTCGTGCCGGGTAGACTGATTACGGACAACATCTTGCTTGCCTATGAAGTCACTCATTTCATGAAGAATAAAAGGTCAGGTGCTGATGGTGTGGCGGCTCTGAAATTGGACATGAGCAAGGCCTATGATCGGGTGGAATGGTCTTTTCTGGAAGAGATGATGAGAAAAGCTGGGTTTCCATGAAAATTGGATTGCCCTGATCATGAAGTGCTGCAGCACTGTGAAGTACAGGTTCAAACTGAATGGCTCCCTTACTGAGGAGGTGGTGCCAGGCCAGGGGCTGCGACAGGGCGACCCCATTTCGCCCTATCTATTTCTCATCTGTGGCGAGGCCTTTTCCTGTCTCCTCAATGCTGCCGATGAAGATGGTAGACTGGAAGGGGTGCGTGTTGCTCCAAACGCCCCCAGTTTCAACCATCTTCTTTTCGCCGACGACTCGCTGATCCTGTTAAAGGTGGATGAAGGATGCACGCAGAATCTAACACAAATCCTGAGGCTTTATGAGGAGTGTTCTGGTCAAATGGTGAATATTGACAAGACTTCGCTGATGTTCAGTAAAAATACTAAGGAAAGGGACAAACAGTTGATGATGGCAGCACTTGGTGTCACTAGAGAGGCCCCGAATGAAAAATACCTGGGTTTACCAGTCTATGTGGGCAAGTCAAAATCAAAAATATTTGGTTACTTGAAGGACCGTATCTGGAAGCTGATCTCTGGATGGATGGAGAAGTGGCTCTCCAAAATGGGAAAGGAGATCCTTATCAAAGCTTGTGCTCAAGCTATTCCCATTTTCGCTATGTCATGTTTCGACATCACAAAAGGATTGTGTGACCAGATCAGTGCTATGGTGTGTCGCTTTTGGTGGGCACAGCAGGAGGATGCAAACAAGGTACATTGGATGAGCTGGGAGAAACTGTCAATGTCGAAGAAACTTGGTTGGTTGGGATATAAAGATCTCCACTCCTTCAATCTGGCCATGCTTGCAAAACAGGGCTGGCGGCTGCTAACTGACCCTACGTCCTTGTGTGCGAGAGTACTGAAAGCAAAATACTTCCCCAACTCTGATGTTCTCCACGCTGAACCTGTGGAGGGGATGTCGTACTCCTGGAGAAGTATCTTGAAGGGGGTAAAGTTGCTAAAAGAGGGAGTGATCAAAAGGGTAGGTGATGGCAGTACCATTAACATCTGGTCTGATCCCTGGGTGCCACGGGAGGGAAGTCCTTTTCTCGTGTCCAGAAGGGGTAATATGATGCTCGACTGGGCTGCGGATTTGATTGACCCAGCGACGGGGCAGTGGGATGAAGAGCTGCTGAATGATTGTCTTTGGCCAGCGGATGCTGTTCATGTGAGTAATATTCCCATTTGCATCTTGGAAGCGGATACTTGGGCTTGGAGAATGGAACCTAAGGGTACGTTCTCGGTCAAGTCTGCATACAAACTGCACAAAGCGTTGGAAGAAAGGAATGGGAACGCCAGTGGTGTCAACTACTCTGATAACTTGGTGGGGTTTGCATGGAAAGAAATTTGGGCGTGCCCCTGCCCTCCGAATGTGCGGCAATTCCTCTGGAGGATTGCACATGATAGCCTGCCACACAGGGGTAACATCTCTAGGAAGGGGATCGATGCTGAACCCCTCTGTCATGTGTGTCACAGACTCAACGAAGATGGTGCCCATTTATTCCTGCGATGCAAAGGAGTAAAACAGGCCTGGGAGGCGTGTGGGTTAGATGATGTGAGGATGGCCTTGTTGCAGTGCAATAGCCCAAAGGAGATGCTCCATTCGATCTTTCAGCTCGGAAAATCAAAAGCCATACACTGTGTGGCCTTTCTGTGGACTTGGTGGAAGCATAGGAACAAGATTAATGCCGGTGAGGGAAAACTAAATGTAGAAGAGGTGGCGATTATCTCCAGGAGATGCGCTGCTGACTATGAGCTATACTGTGTCACTCCGCCAACCCAGAAGATGGCGATCGCACAAAGCTGGAGACCACCAGAGGGCGATCATCTGAAAATTAACACTGATGGCAGCTTCTACCAGTCTTCCCTCTCGGGAGGGTGGGGTTTTGTGATGAGGAATGCTTTGGGACAGGTGGTGATGGCTGCTGCCGGTCACATTGATCATGCCAACAATGCGATGCAAACTGAAGCAACGGCCTGTCTTCGGGCTATCCAAACGGCCAAGGAGCTGGGTATCAATGAGGTGGAGCTGGAGTCGGATGCCCTCCTGCTGGTGCAAGCGCTAACCAGCTCGGACTTCGATCGAGCTGAGAATGGAGCCCTGTTCCGAGAAATTAGAAAGTTGCTGTCTTCTAGCTTTTCCTTTGTTTCTATTAGGTTCTGCCCAAGGGCATGTAACAAAGTGGCAAACGCTATTGCGAGGCATGGCGCGAAGCTGGTGCTGTCTCCCCAGATGTCCTGGACTGGAGACGCCCCGAGTTTCGTTCGTTCATTTGTAACCAGTGACCTTGCTGTGTTACCTGAGTAGTAATATATCTATGTTCCAGTTCAAAAAAAAAGGTAACGATGCAAAAAAAAAAAAAAGAGACATGACGATACTGGTAGGCAAAGCAAGCGGGCCTCCATGGTCCGACACTTCAAGAAAATTGGCAATGAGAGAAATCGAGGGAGATACTGGTTTAGGGACGCAACGGTTTCGATGTTTGCATTTAAGATGTTGGGTTCGACATCTTAGCTAGCATGGGCTTGGTCTCGGTTGCTTGCCTCTTTCTTCTTTCCATGTTAGCGATTTTTTTTAAATCAACCAAAAAAGATGAAAAGTGCACTGTTTTGAAAGTTTAAGGTATGTTCTAAACTAAATAAGTTTTAGGACCAAAAGTTAATTTCTCCAAAAGTTCAAGGACGAGAAGTGGACTTTCTCCAATATGCTATTAGGGCGGCGGATGGGGAATCGGAACTCAACTGTCGTAGTGTCCATCTGACACCTGTCCCAAAAGCATAAGGATGGCTTGGGAGTGTCGGACAACGCCCACAAACAACACCACTTCAGATATTGACAAGCAGGCCAAAAATGTCATAGGCACAATCACCGGTCACGCGGTAATCTTTCCTTAATTCACACCCACCTCGCCGGCTCCCCAAACGGGGGCTGCCACTTTTCCACCTAGCGATGTTGTGTTTCACCACACCCCCGTTAATGCCCCATCGCCTCGCCGCCTCACCTTCCCCTCTCCCATTTTATACCCCTCCTGGTCTGCTGTGTCACCGCACTCTGTCTCTCTCTCCCTCTCCCTCTCCCTCTCCCTCCCTCTCCCTCTCTCTCTCTCCCTCTCTCCCTCTCTCCCTCTCCCTCTCCCTCTCCCTCTCTCCATCCCTCCCTTCCTCTCTCTCTCTCTCTCTCTCTCTCTCTCTCTCTCTCTCCACGCCAGTTGCCTCCAACCAAGACCCAGCCCATGGCGAACAACGACGAATGTGCATCATCACTAGCTCAAATGGCTTCCATAAACTGAGTCGAGGTAGTTGCGCCCTACAATACTGATACGCGTGAAGCACACGTCCGTTGAGAACCCCTAAGAGGAAGGTGTGATGCGTACAGCAGCAAGTTTTCCCTCAGTAAGAAACCAAGGTTATCGAACCAGTAGGAGTCAAGGAGCACGTGAAGGTTGTTGGTGGAGGAGTGTAGTGCGGCGCAACACCAGGGATTCTGGCGCCAACGTGGAACCTGCACAACACAATCAAAGTACTTTGCCCCAACGTAACAGTGAGGTTGTCAATCTCACCGGCTTGCTCTAAACAAAGGATTAGATGTATAGTGTGAATGATGATGATTATTTGCAAAGAACAGTAAAGAACAATTGCAGTAGATTGTATTTCAGATGTAAAGAATTGGACCGGGGTCCACGGTTCACTAGTGGTGTCTCTCCCATAAGATAAACAGATGTTGGGTGAACAAATTACAGTTGGGCAATTGACAAATAAAGAAGGCATAACAATGCACATACGTATATCATGATGAGTGATAGGTCTCAAACGTATCTATAATTTCTTATGTTCCATGCTACTTTTATGATGATACTCACATGTTTTATACACATTATATGTCATTATTATGCATTTTCCGGCACTAACCTATTGACGAGATGCCGAAGAGCCAGTTGTTGTTTTCTGCTGTTTTTGGTTTCAGAAATCCTAGTAAGGAAATATTCTCGGAATTGGACGAAATCAACACCTATGGTCCTATTTTTCCACGAAGCTTCCACAAGTCCGAAGAGGAAACGAAGTAGGGCCACGAGGTGGCGACACGCCAGGGCGGCGCGGCCCAGGTCCTGGCCGCGCCGGCCTGTTGTGTGGGCCCCTCGTGATGCCCCTTGACCTGCCCTTCCGCCTACTTAAAGCCTTCGTCGCGAAACCCCCAGTACCGAGAGCCACGATACGGAAAACCTTCCAGAGACGCCGCCGCCGCCAATCCCATCTCGGGGGATTCAGGAGATCGCCTCCGGCACCCTGCCGGAGAGGGGAATCATCTCCCGGGGTCTCTTCATCGCCATGATCGCCTCCGGATCGATGTGTGAGTAGTTCACCCCTGGACTATGGGTCCATAGCAGTAGCTAGACGGTTGTCTTCTCCTCATTGTGCTATCATGTTAGATCTTGTGAGCTGCCTATCATGATCAAGATCATCTATTTGTAATCCTTCATGTTGTGTTTATTGGGATCCGATGAATATTGAATACTATGTCAAGTTGATTATCAATCTATCATATATGTTATTTATGTTCTTGCATGCTCTCCGTTGCTAGTAGAGGCTCTGGCCAAGTTGATACTTGTGACTCCAAGAGGGGGTATTTATGCTCGATAGTGGGTTCATACCTCCATTAAATGCAGGACGAGTGACGGAAAGTTCTAAGGTTGTGGATGTCTTGTTGCCACTAGGGATAAAACATCGATGCTTTGTCTAAGGATATTTGTGTTGATTACATTACGTACCATACTTAATGCAATTGTCTGTTGTTTGCAACTTAATACTGGAGGGGGTTCGGATGATAACCTGAAGGTGGACTTTTTAGGCATAGATGCATGCTAGATAGCGGTCTATGTACTTTGTCGTAATGCCCTGATTAAATCTCATAGTACTCATCATGATATATGTATGTGCATTGTTATGCCTTCTTTATTTGTCAATTGCCCAACTGTAATTTGTTCACCCAACATCTATTTATCTTATGAGAGAGACACCACTAGTGAACTGTGGACCCCGGTCCATTCTTTACATCTGAAATACAATCTACTGCAATTGTTCTTTACTGTTCTTCGCAAACAATCATCATCATCCACACTATACATCTAATCCTTTGTTTACAACAAGCCGGTGAGATTGACAACCTCATTGTTACGTTGGGGCAAAGTACTTTGATTGTGTTGTGCAGGTTCCACGTTGGCGCCGGAATCCCTGGTGTTGCGCTGCACTACACTCCGTCACCAACGACCTTCAACGTGCTTCTTAACTCCTACTGGTTCGATAAATCTTGGTTTCTTACTGAGGGAAACTTGCTGCTGTACGCATCACACCTTGCACTTGGGGTTCCCAACGGGCGTGTGCTTTACGCGTCATCAAGCTAAATTTACGGCGCCGTTCTTGGGGAGATCAAGACACGCTGCAAGGGGAGTCTCCCACTTCCAATCTCTTTACTTTGTTTTTGTCTTGCTTTACTTTATTTTATTTACTGCTTTGTTTGATCTATATCAAAAACACAAAAAAATTAGTTGCTAGTTTTACTTTATTTACTGTCTTGTTCTCTATATCAAAAATACAAAAAAAAATAGTTACTTGCATTTACTTTATTTAGTTTGCTTTATTTACTATCACTAAAAATGAGTAATCCGGAAGTTGAAGTTCGTTCCTTTAAGCAACAAGGGGGAGAAAGTTTTAAAGATGCTTGGTATAGAATTAGCGATGCTCATCATAGGTGCATTAAGAAACACTCCATTATTATACTACTTAGGAACTTTTATGTTGGTATCTCTAGCTGGAATAGGTATGTTCTTGATACTCTGGCGGGAGGTAATTTCCTAGGCACTCCTGCTTTAGAAGCTAGCTGCATTATTGAGAGTCTAGTTGGAATACCACCTGTTAATGAAGCTAAAATTGAAATCTCTCTTGAAGATATTATGAAAAAGTTGGAGGCCATAGAGAAAGATCTTCCAAGTATTGAGACTAAATTGGGAATATTACTTAATAGCACTGATAAACTTGATAAATCTCTAGGTGGAATTAATGAGAGAATTGCTGATTTAGAAACTTGTGCTACTCATGATAATCGAACCCATAGGATTAGTGAACTTGAAGAAGCTATGGGAACCTTGGGTTCAACTTTTTCTTCTCTTAAGTTTAAGCAGAAAACTGATGTGGGTAAGGATCAAAAGTTTATGTATGTCTCTAAAGTGCATAAGCCAAAAAACTATTATAGGCCTAAAATTGACAAAGCCCTTAGTACCACTACGGATGGGGGAGCATCTAAGATACCTATTGATGATGATGCTTCATCTCTTGACAATACTTGATTCACACTTTCTGCGCCTAGCTGAAAGGCGTTAAAGAAAGCGCTTATGGGAGACAACCCATCATTTTACTTCTGCACTTTATTTTATATTTGAGTCTTCGAAGTTGTTACTACTGTAGCAACCTCTCCTTATCTTTATTTTATTGCATTGTTGTGCCAAGTAAAGTCTTTGATAGTAAAGCCAATACTAGATTTGGATTACTGCGCAGGAACATATTTCTTGCTGTCACGAATTTGAGCAATAGTCTCTGTAGAAAATTTAAAAAAATCTGCCAATTTACATGCGTGATCCTCAGATATGTACGCAACTTTCATTCAATTTGGGTATTTTCATCTGAGCAAGTCTGGTGCCTCTTAAAAATTCGTCTTTACGGATTGTTCTGTTTTGACAGATTCTGCCTTTTATTTCGCATTGCTGTTTTGCTATGTTTGATGGATTTCTTTGTTCCATTAACTTTCGGTAGCTTTGTGCAATGTCCGAAGTGTTAAGAATGATTATGTCACCTCTGAATATATGAATTATGCACTGACCCTCTAATGAGTTTGTTTTAAGTTTGGTGTGGAGGAAGTTTTCAAGGGTCAAGAGAGGAGGATGATACAATATGATCAAGAAGAGTGAAAAGTCAAAGCTTGGGGATGCCCCAGTGGTTCATCCACGATATTTTAAGAAGACTCAAGCGTCTAAGCTTGGGGATGCCCAAGGCATCCCTTCTTCATCGACAACTTATCAGGTTCCTCTAGTGAAACTATATTTTTATTCCGTCACATCTTATGTGCTTTACTTGGAGCGTCTTTTTATTTTATTTTTGTTTTTGTTTGAATAAAATCAGATCCTAGCATTCTTTGTTTGGGAGAGAGACACGCTCCGCTGTTTCGTATGAACATTTGTGTTCTTAGCTTTATCTTTAATGTTCATTGCGAAAGTTGGACTATTTCATTCATTGTTATATGGTTGGAAACGGAAAATGCCGCATGTGGTAAATGGTTTAATGTCTTGAATAATGTGATACTTGGCAATTGTTGTGCTCATATAGATCATATTTAAGCTCTTGCATCATGTACCTTGTACCCATTAATGAATAACTACATAGAGCTTGTTAAAATTTGGTTTGCATGATTGATCTCTAGAGTCTAGATATTTTCTCGGTTGAGGTGTTTGAACAACAAGGAGACAATGTAAAGTCTTATAATAGTTACAATATGTTCATATGTGAGCTTTGCTGCACCTTTTATACTTGAGTTTGCTTCAAACAACCTTACTAGCCTAGCCTTGTATTGAGAGGAATTCTTCTCGTGCATCCAAATCCTTGAGCCAAAAACTATGCCATTTGTGTCCACCATACCTACCTACTACATGGTATTTCTCCGCCATTCCAAAGTACATTACTTGAGTGCTACCTTTAAAATTTCTATTCTTTGTCTTTGCAATATATAGCTCATGGGACAAATAGCCTTAAAAACTATTGTGGTGAAGAATATGTACTTATGTGTCTTATTTCTTAATAAGTTGCTTGTTGAGCGGTAACCATGTTTACGGGGACGCCATCAACTTTTACCTTTGTTGAATATCATGTGAGTTGCTATGCATGTTCGTCTTGTCCGAAGTAAGGGAGATTTTCATGATCAAATGGTTTGAGTATGCATACTTGTTAGAGAAGAACATTGGGCCGCTAACTAAAGCCATGATTCATGGTGGAAGTTTCAGTTTGGACAATTAATCCTCAATCTCTTATGAGAATTTTAATTGTTGTTGAATGCTTATGCATTAAAGAGGAGTCCATTATCTGTTGTCTATGTTGTCCCGGTATGGATGTCTAAGTTGAGAATAATCAAAAGCGAGAAATCCAAAGCGAGCTTTCTCCTTAGACCTTTGTACAGGCGGCATAGAGGTACCCCTTTGTGACACTTGGTTGAAACATATGCTATGCAATGATAATCCGTGTTAATCCAAGCTAATTAGGACAAGGTGCGAGCACTATTGGTATACTATGCATGAGGCTTGCAACTTATAAGATGTCTTATACATAACACATATGCTTTATTACTACCGTTGACAAAATTGTTTCTTGTTTTCAAAATGAAAAGCTCTAGCACAAATATAGTAATCAATGCTTCCCTCTGCGAAGGGCCTATCTTCTACTTTATTGTTGAGTCGGTTTACCTATTCTTTCTATCCCGGAAGCAAACACTTGTACCAACTGTGTGCATTGATTCTTACATGTTTACTTATTGCACTTGTTATATTACTTTGTGTTGACAATTATCCATGAGATATATATGTTAAAGTTGAAAGCAACCGCTGAAACTTATATCTTCCTTTGTGTTGCTTCAATGCCTTTACTTTGAATTTATTGCTTTATGAGTAACTCTTATGCAAGTCTTATTGATGCTTGTCTTGGAAGTATTATTCATGAAAAGTCTTTTCTATATGATTCATTTGTTTACTCATTATCTTCATCATTGCTCCGAATCGCTGCATTCATCTCATATGCTTTACAATAGTATGATCAAGATTATGATAGCATGTCACTTCAGAAATTATCTTTGTTATCGTTTACCTACTCGAGGGCGAGTAGGAACTAAGCTTGGGGATGCTTCATACGTCTCAAACGTATCTATAATTTCTTATGTTCCATGCTACTTTTATGATGATACTCACATGTTTTATACACATTATATGTCATTATTATGCATTTTCCGGCACTAACCTATTGACGAGATGCCGAAGAGCCAGTTGCTGTTTTCTACTGTTTTTGGTTTCAGAAATCCTAGTAAGGAAATAATCTCGGAATAGGACGAAATCAACGCCCAGGGTCCTATTTTTCCACGAAGCTTCCAGAAGACTGGAGAGGAAACGAAGTGGGGCCACGAGGCGGCGCCACAGTAGGGCGGCGCGGCCCAAGCCCTGGCCGCGCCGGCCTAGCGTGTGGGCCCCTCGTGACTCTCCCGACTCTGCCCTTCCGCCTACTTAAAGTCTTCGTCGCGAAACCCCCAGTACCGAGAGCCACGATACGGAAAACCTTCCAGAGACGCCGCCACCGCCAATCCCATCTCGGGGGATTCAGGAGATCGCCTCCGGCACCCTGCCGGAGAGGGGAATCATCTCCCGGAGGTCTCTTCATCGCCATGATCGCCTCCGGATCGATGTGTGAGTAGTTCACCCCTGGACTATGGGTCCATAGCAGTAGCTAGATGGTTGTCTTCTCCTCATTCTGCTATTGATACGTCTCCGACGTATCGATAATTTCTTATGTTCCATGCCACATTATTGATGATATCTACATGTTTTATACATACTTTATGTCATATTTATGCGTTTTCCGGAACTAACCTATTGACGAGATGCCGAAGTGCCAGTTCTTGTTTTCTGCTGTTTTTGGTTCCAGAAATCCTAGTAAGGAAATATTCTCGGAATCGGACGAAATCAACGCCCAGAGTCTTAGAATTGGACGAAGCTTCCAGAACACCCGAGAGCCGCCAGAGGGCAGCCCTGGGGGCCCCACACGCCACCCTGGCGCGGCCAGAGGGGGGGCGCGCTCCCCTAGTGTGTGGGCCCACCAGGCCCCCTCCAAGGCTGCCCTTCCGCCTACTTAAGGTCTCTGTCGCGAAAACCCTACCACGTTCGACGAAACCAGAGAAAACCTTCCAGGGCCGCCGCCATCGCGAAGCCAAGATCTGGGGGACAGGAGTCTCTGTTCCGGCACGCCGCCGGGACGGGGAAGTGCCCCGGAAGGCTTCTCCATCGACACCACCGCCATCTTCATCAACGCTGCTGTCTCCCATGAGGAGGGAGTAGTTCTCCATCGAGGCTCGGGGCTGTACCGGTAGCTATGTGGTTAATCTCTCTCCTATGTGCTTCAATACAATAATCTCATGAGCTGCCCTACATGATTGAGATTCATATGATGATGCTTGTAATCTAGATGTCATTATGCTAGTCAAGTGGGTTTTATTATGTGATCTCCGGAGACTCCTTGTCCCACGTGTGTAAAGGTGACAGTGTGTGCACCGTGTGGGTCTCTTAGGCTATATTTCACAGAATACTTATTCATTGTTATGAATGGCATAGTGAAGTGCTTATTTATATCTCTTTATGATTGCAATGTGTTTTGTATCACAATATATCCGTGTGTTACTCTAGTGATGTTATTAAAGTAGTTTATTCCTCCTGCACGGTGTAATGGTGACGAGTGTGTGCATCGTGTAGTACTTGGCGTAGGCTATGATTGTGATCTCTTGTAGATTATGAAGTTAACTATTGCTATGATAGTATTGATGTGATCTATTCCTCCTTTCGTAGTGTGAAGGTGACGAGTGTGCATGCTATGTTAGTACTTGGTTTGGTTATGTTGATCCGTTATGCACTCTAAGGTTATTTAAATATGAACATTGAATATTGTGGAGCTTGTTAACTCCGGCATTGAGGGTTCGTGTAATCCTACACAGTTAGTGGTGTTCATCATCCAACAAGAGGGTGTAGAGTCTAGCATCTATCTATTTTTATGTGATCAATGTTGAGAGTGTCCACTAGTGAAAGTATGATCCCTAGGCCTTGTTCCTAAATACTGCTATCGCTGCTTGTTTCTTGTTTTATCGCATCTTTACTTCCTGCAATATTACTACCATCAACCGCACGCCTGACAAGCACTTTCTGGCGCCGATACTACTACTCATATTCATTCATACCACTTGTATTTCACTATCTCTTCGCCGAACTAGTGCACCTATTAGGTGTGTTGGGGACACAAGAGACTTCTTGCTTTGTGGTTGCAGGGTTGCATGAGAGGGATATCTTTGACCTCTTCCTCCCTGAGTTCGATAAACCTTGGGTGATCCACTTGAGGGAAACTTGCTGCTGTTCTACAAACCTCTGCTCTTGGAGGCCCAACACTGTCTACAAGAATAGAAGCACCCGTAGACATCAAGCACTTTTCTGGCGCCGTTGCCGGGGAGGAAAGGTAAACGGCACACACACACCGGACCCCGGCAACTAGCCACTTTTCTGGCGCCGTTGCCGGGGAGGAAAGGTAAAAGGCTCTCATACTCTGGTCCCAGGTAAAAGTACTTTTCTGGCGCCGTTGTGTGTGTGCTCGAAGCTATTTCCTTTAGATCCTGCAATTGCATCTTTTTGTTTCTTGTTTACACTAGTTAGGCATAATGGACAACAGTGAGCTTCTTATTCTATTTCCTGATTTAAGACATGGATGGTTTGATGCGAAAATTAAAAAACCCATGGAACATATTAGTATGAACACTTTGAATACCATTGTTGCTAATGATATAGAAAATTCTAAGCTTGGGGAAGCTGGTTTTGATGAGCATGATCTTTTTAGTCCACCAAGCATTGAGGAGGAAATTTACTTTGATGATACTTTGCCTCCTATTTATGATGATTATAATGATAGTAGTATTTTAGTACCACCTGTTATGGAGGATAAATTTGATTATGAATACAATATGCCTCCTATATTTGATGATGAGAATAATAATGATAGCTACTTTGTTGAATTTGCTCCCACTACAACTAATAAAATTGATTATACTTATGTGGGTAGTAATAATTTTATGCATGAGACTCATGATAAGAATGCTTTATGTGATAGTTATATTGTTGAGTTTGCTCATGATGCTATTGGATATTATTATGAGAGAGGAAAATATGGTTGTAGAAATTTTCATGTTACTAAAACACCTCTCTTTTTGCTGAAAATCTTGAAGCTGCACTTGTTTTATCTTTCTATGCTTGTTGCATTATGCTTCTTGAATTTATTTATTTACAAGATTCCTATGCATAGGAAGCATGTTAGACTTAAGGGATTTCTATTTTCGTGCCCCCGCTTCGTTAGTTGTACTCAGTTTTCCCCAGCCCCTTAGTTTTTCCTCAGTTTTCCCCAAGCCTATGTCTGAAACCCGCAGAAGGAGCTCAGACGGAAGGAATCCGTCTATTTGGACATTCACGTGCCGACGTGTTGCGCCACGTCGTCTGTGGGGCCGCGTGGGGCCGCGTCGCATGGGGCTGGTAGAAAGGGACCGCGTGGGACAGGACGAGAAGCGTTTGGTTGCACGTGAGCAGGAGCTGGGTTTTGTCTCTCTCGGCCCAAATTGGCATTTTTAAGAGCACATTTTCCCCTCTTTCTCTCTCTGTATTTTTCACTAAATTAGTATCAAATCTAGAGAAGCTTCTATTTCTGTCTTTCTTCAATATGGCAGCAAATCTAGTAGCAAATCTCTGGGGTTATTTATGCCTTTTGGCCCTCGTTTTTTGCCCAATATGGCAGCAAATCTAGAAGCTAGTATATGATAAATTCACAACAGCATAATCGAGAAAACTAAGTATAATACATAAAGCGCATACAGCAGCCAAAAGCAGCCAATAACGTTGTTAATGCTAACGACAAACTAAACTGAAAAATATACAAGACGCACGCAATGTATGGACAACAAGAAGATTAGGATAGGGACCCCAGGATGAATGAATTTGTTCTTCATTCCTCCCCATATATTTCTTCCTCCCTCCATTCGTGCATTTCCCCAAGGAAATATTCATTGAACTCCTTCCGTATGCAGTGTGAGGCCAATACATCCTCCAAACGGTATGGCCTGTGTTCATTTCTCAAACCGTAGAGTCCTATTCTATCCACACGTAGTGGCCACTCATCCCAGGCATTTGTATCATGAGAGTACTCTCCGATATAACCCAAATCCGTGTAGTAGATGCTGCCGAGGTTGAAGTGTCGGGTACACTCGGTGTCGACGGAGATACACCGGATATAATTCACGAAGAAGGCATTATCGCCAATGTTGCGGCCGGATGGAGAGAGCGGCTCCGAGTGTCCACACGGTACACCAATGGTTTGCCCGCCAAAGCCTCGCCGACCAACAACACAAACAACGAGATCACCATCCGACTTCACAAGGTAGAACTTCGACGTCCAAGTTCGGAAATGAAATTAGTGTCTCCATCTTGACGAGTGCTCGCGCGCTGCTGCAGCCGTACATTGGTGCACACTATTCTTCCGATCTCAAAATTGTCCGCGGCTACGCATACGGTTCACCATTGAACGGGGTAATGCAACGCAAACAATGGTTCTTGATCGAAAATCTTCCTTCTCTCCAATCTTCATTTATATCCTTAGTTGGAGTGCTCTCATCGACCCAACCAATTTCCGGCGGGTAATGTGCGGCAACGAAGACCATAGTCGGGGATTTGATAACAGCGACTGATTTCGAGAAAAACAGATGGCATCTGCGCCTCAAACATAGTGTTCGATTTCTTTGTGAGTGGGTTCAGCAGCCGTATCTTGTGCGGCGGGTTCTTACGGGCAAGCACGATGACGCCACGGCAAAAGCCGACGAAGTAGTATCTAAAATATATTGATGAAGACAACATTCAGCACTAAGATGTTTAAGATTGAAAATAAAAAGGTAGATATGGAGGAATTTGAACCTTGTATGAACTTCCGATAGATCTATGGTGACGTAGCGTGATGTGCCGAGTTGGAGGAAGGTGAACTCAGCGACGCGTGGAAGGGCGTGGTCTAGCATGATCCATTCATCCGAGTGCACGTCGGGCTCGAGGCAAACCCTGAGCGCCAATTTCTACGGACTTGCCTCATAGCGGAGTAGGTGTCGGCGTACTCCTCGTTCGCCGATAAGCATTCGCCGATCTTGTGAAGTGGTCCATCAGCCGAGAGAGAGGACCAGTTCATGGAGGCGCCGCGCTTGGATGCGCCGCTCTCGGCGGCGACGCGCTCGGCGGCGACGGGCTCGGCGGCGACGGGCTCGGAGGCGACGGGCGCGGAGGCGACGGGCTCGGAGGCGACGGGCTCGGAGGCGACGACCGCCGGCGCATTCTTCTTCTCCATCGCCGGCAGGGGTAGCGTGCGTACGGCGGTTGGGGTTTTTCGATTTGGAGAAGTTGATGGGACGTGAGAGGGGTGGTTTCGTGCGTGAGCGAGAATGAGACGACTGTGTGCAGAGGGAGGGAGGGAGGGGCTTACGCGTCCTAAATGCGACCCGCGTCCACTATTTGCACGTCTGCACCGCGACACGCGTCAACAATGGCACGTCTTCCACTTCTGCATCGCAACACGCGTCCTCGGGTCTAACCCCGGAAATTTAGATATACTCGGGTATACCCTCGAGTCATATACTAGCATTTTTTGTGTGCTCAGTTTTCCCCTTGAGTGCTAATACTGGCTAGTGCAATATACTCAGTTTTACCCTCAAGTGGCTGGTCAACGGAGAGTCAACAAATGGGATTAACTAGTTAAATGAGTTATTTAATGTGCAAAAAATTCCGAAAAAGAGTGGCACTTACTCATTGAGTCTTTACCAAAAATTGCCACTTCTCAAATCATAGATAAATCATAGATAAATCAAGTTTCACCACAAATTGCCACTTCTCAAATCACCTAGTAGCTATGAAGGTGCATGGTTTTCCATAATAAGCCCTACCCAAAACAGCTTTCCCCAAAACATACTTTGTCCGAATGAGGCCATAATTTTCACACTCATGTAGATTTGTATTGCAAATAGTTTGAGGTAGGCCAAGATGGGTTTCATTGTACAAAACACGCATTTTCCATTTTTTAAATCTCATATTTGAATCCCTTAGTCCGTTTACTACTCACTTGCCCTTGGTTTCTTGATACTACTCGCGTTTTGCCCTCTCCCTTCACAAACTCTCACGGACGCCCAACATTGCCCTGATTGGTCTAGCCCATGTCACGCGGATCGTGCCCGTCGACCGTTGATCGTATGATCTAACGGGCGGGATAACCCCTATCTCTCTCTCCGGTCGGGGCCACCACCCTCTCTCTCTGTCGTCGGTTAGCTTCACGCAAAGTTTGGTTTTCCGCATTATTTTTCACGAGCTAAATTATAAACTCTTTTTAGGCATTACGTTTCACGCAAAAAATGATAAACCATCACCGATTTGTTGTAGCCATTACTTTTCACGCAAAAAAATGATACACCATCACCGATTTGTTGTAGCCATTACTTTTCACGCAAAAACGATAAATCATCACCGATTTTGTTGTAGCCATTACTTTTCACGCAAAAAATGATACACCATCACCCATTTCTTGTAGCCATTACTTTTCACGCAAAAAACAATAAACCATCACCGATTTTGTTGTAGCCATTACTTTTCACGCAAAATGATACACCATCACCCATTTCTTGTAGCCATTACTTTTCACGCAAAAAACGATAAACCATCACCGATTTTGTTGTAGACATTACTTTTCACGCAAAAAATGATACACCATCACACATTTCTTGTAGCCATTACTTTTCACGCAAAAAACGATAAACCATCACCGATTTTGTTGTAGCCATTACTTGTCACGCAAAAATTGATACACCATCACCCATTTCTTGTAGCCATTACTTTTCACGCAAAAAATGATAAACCATCAACGATTTGTTGTAGCCATTACGGTAAATGATAAACTATCACAAATTACCATTTCTTTTAGGCATTATTTTTCACGGTAAAATGATAAACTATATCACGAAGTTCCATTTCCATCAAGATAGTCCGCATTACTTTTTAATTTTGTTGAGATATATACCCCCACAACGGTCGTCTCCTCCTTAATTTATTGTGTAAACCCCCACAACGGTCATCTCCTCCTTAATTTATTGTGTAAACCCCCACCAACGTTCACCTCCTCCTTATTTTATTGTGTAAACCCCTACAATGGTCATCTCTCCCTTATAAACACCCACACGGCCATCCCTTGTGTCAATAGGTTACTGCCTCTCTCTTCTTCGGTCACATACACTTGATCATCCATTGCCATGGCTTCCACGTCTCGGACGCGGACCAGGAAGGGGAAGGGGAAGGGGAAGGGGAAGGGGAAGGGGAAGGGGCGGCCGGGGTGGTGGATCATCATCATTGTCACCACCACCGTCGTCAACACTGCCATTGATCATAGAGGAGTTCTTCATCGTCATCTACGAAGACCCTTTGGTCAAGAAGGTACGTACGCTTTCACACATATATGATGCATGTGATTAATTATGGGCATGTTCTAAAAAACCTTTAATTTCAAACGATCGGCGCTCGATCTCTTTGCAGGCACTCCCAATAAAGTTTGCCGACTATCTTGACGGCCAGGAGCCAGCTAAGGTGTATCTGCGAGCAGCTGACTGCGGTCCTCGTCTCTGGACCGTGGAGGTCCTATTTGACGGACAAGGCCGGATGTATCTCGACAAGGGCTGGGAGAATTTCGCCATCGCGCACGGTGTGGATTTCGGCTGCTACGTACACTTCAAATATGAAGGCGATGATGTGCTCACGAGTGAAGGTGTTCGACGGAACAATGTGCGAGGAAGTACTACTACTCAGACGACGAAGATACTGACGATGAAAGTGACGATGACGTGAAGCCATGCATCCATCCCCTTTAGATAAGGGGATTATGACCAAGAATATATATGTAGCTTCATATGCATCGATTTAGAGATCTAGCTATTTTCTATATATTATGTAAAAAATAATATCGCATTTCCACTATTATTCGAGCACCACATCCTCCAAACGATGCCGATGTCGATGCCAATATCGGCATGGTCAGAACGGCTATGCTCGCCGCCACTGCTAGGTCAACGTCGGGATGCACAATGTTTAGCATAAGAGTCACTTTAGATTAAGCTGCGAAAATAGTCACCGCCACAGCGGTCATTGGCTGCGGAGGCCCCACAGAGCGGCAATATATAATTTTCTATAAATAAATAGACGACCCACGGTCATTGGCTGCGGCAGCCCCATAGAGCGGCCCCATTTGTCATTGGCGGCACCGCGTATACAATCGGGAAATAAAACGGCCCACGCGTCGAGCGTAGATGGATGGCTA
>NC_061512.1:159362619-159379939 GCF_022539505.1 Lolium rigidum
TCCGGCGCGCGAGCGCCAGCTAGGGCCGCCCCGTGTTTAGGAACGTGTTTTCTTCATGTCGGGTATAGGGACGTCGCTCCCCAACTGTATCTCCAAACACCGCCTCCAAACTTATTTTAATGTAAAAATACTTTTTTTTATTTCTTTTTGTATTTTCATTTCAATAGAGAGGAGGAACATTCCACAAACTAATATACAATTAAAAACATGGTTTTACACAAACTAAGACATAGTTTGAAACATGATTTCCACAAACTAATACGTAGTTAAAATATTGCAAAATTAGGAAACCTAACTAGTGTTGGCATCGCAGATTTTGTATGTTCGCTGTCAAGAAGAACACTTTCAGGCACCCTCAGTCACCCAAATTGGAAAATCCAGCTAGTAATGATGGCCTTATTGGTCCTTTCAAGAAAGAACATTCAGAAACCTCCGTGCCTATTTTCGCTGCGAAAAAAAAACATTCGGCGTGTTCAATCATCCTCTTCGTCATCGTCGTGGTAGTGCCAGCGGCAGGACGTGTCGTCGAACACCTTCACGCTCATATCCGCGTCGCCTAGGTAGGAGAATGTGAGCACGCAGCCAGCTTGGAAGTCGTGGTAGCGCGTGAACTTCTCTCAGCCGGTGTGAAGGTACATCTTGCTGCGCCCGTCGAAGAGCACGTCCACCGGCCACATGCAACAGTCGGAGCCAGCCTCCCGCGGATGCGGCGCGGCCGGCTCGTTGCGAGTGACAAACTTTGCGAACTTGTTCGGCAGCCTGTGGATGCTGACCGGGTCACCATTGAGGACGACGACAAACTCGAACAGCACTTGGTGCTCTTCCTGCAGATACGACGATGAAGACGACGATGTCGCAGGCGACAGCGACCGTGCAGCTCTGCGGCAGCCACGACCACGGTCGTGACCTCAGCCTCGGCCTCGGCCTCTGCCTCTACCAAACATGGCGTTGACTCTTGAGATGGTGGCGGCTAGGGTTGGGGAGAGGCGCTAGGGTTTGTGTGTGAGGGACGATGCGAGAGTTCCTCTTTTAATAGGTCGGAGGGAGGCGGGGGAGCGGTGCTCATTAACGCCGGCACGGAGAGCTAGACGAGATGTTTCGCTGCGCCTCTACGAAAACTGCACCGTCGTTGCGCGCCAATAACTTCCATCGCGAGGTAGGCGACGGTTAGGTTAAACTTGAATGTGTCACTGACGCATCGGTCCCACCACTCCCCGCCTAACTTTTCGTTGTGTCCGGCGTACTCAAAGTGTCCCTATGGACCAGGGACGGGCTCGGGGCGCCAGACACCATATTGGGCCGCGCCGGACGGAAGGAAGCTTTGGGGCACACGGCTGGGAACGAAAATTTATCCGGCGCGCCCTAAATAACTTTGGGGGCAGCTTTGGGGGACGCGGTTGGACATGCTCTAAGAGCATGTCTAACAGACCCCGTATTTTTCTGCCCCTTAAAACGCGAGTACAGGGCGGCCCTGTATTCACTTTTCACCGGCCGAAAAATCGTCCAAGCTAGCAGACCCCGTATCCCCACCCCGTAAAACAGAAAACAGAGTGGGGATACGGGGTCTGCTAGCTCGGACGAGTTGCCAACCCCTCAAAACAGGGGTTTAGACAAAAAAATCACAATAATTTCAGATCAAACATAGCACATCCAAAATATGTGATGCATAATTCATAGTTTTTACATCACAACGCAATCATAGCCAATGTTCAAGCCACGGAAGTTCCCAAATGTGATCAACCATCAACGAGTCCATCGCTAGCGGCGCCACCACTCGCCGGAGACTCACCTGGAGGAGTCGACGGACCAAGAGCACTTGCATCACGAGCTTCACGCGCAACCTTCTTCCTCGCCATGATGTCCGCCTTGGTCTCCTTCCACCATGCCAGCTGATCCTCGTCCATGTCATCGGTGCGCATCATCATGATATCCCTCTCCTCGACCAAGAGCTCCTTCATGGCCTTGGCTTCTTTGAGTGCGATCATCATTAAGTCCAGCTCGGCCTTCAACTTGGCATCTTCCTGCCATGCTTCCACCTTGGCAAGCTTCACCTCCTTCTTCTTCTCGGTGATGAGGAGCTTGGTCTCCAATGTCTTCATCGTCAATGCCTCCTTGGACTTCATGAGTTGATCCAACTTCTCCCGGAAGCTAGCCGCTTCGCCTTCTACCTTCACCCTCTCCTTGGCTTTCTTGGTGCCCTCGGGCTTGCCGACGTTTCTCGCACTCATGTCCTCGGCTTCATCATCCATGGTGAGCAGTGCTTCCTTCTTGCACTTTGGTTCGCTGTCCCTCAACTTCCACTTAGGAAGATGTTGAAGAATGGAAAAGCAATGGTGGAACTGAAATTCCTTGTTCTTAGAGCCGGCCATGTCTTTGTACCTTTGTTGAGCATACTTGGGATAGTCCTCCGGCACGCATCCACTAGGTGGGTTGTCGGCCACTTGGTCAATGGCAGCACTCCAACGAGAACAAGTTGGTTTGATGATGTTCCACCGGCCTTCAAGGGAGCGGTAGGATCTGTCGGCCATACTCTTTGTGCGAGGCTTCAGCTGGTGGTAGAGATCCTCGATGCGTTGCCAATAGCGCTTGCCGCCTTGGTCCACTCCGGTGCACGCATCCATCCCCACCTTACTCCAAGCACGGACCAAGATCGCGTCTTCAATCTCGGTGTAGTTCGAGGTGCGTGGCTTCGGCGTCGCGGAAGAATCGGCGGCAGCCGGATCCAACCTCAACCACCTCTTCGTCATCGACATCTTCGTCACCGTCATCCTCCTCATCATCATCATTATCAATCCCTTCGACATAGTCCTCCCCATCGAACGCACCGATGCTAGTGTGCAAGTCCACTGCGGATTCGTTGAGCATGTCCATGTATGATGTTGTGGACTCAACATCGAACACCTTGTCTACGTCAACGGAGGGTGGCGGCGGCGGCGCCGCGGATGGAACGGATGGAGGAGGAGCCGTGGCCTTGGAGGGCGGTGGAGGCGCGAGGCCGATGCGGCTGACAGACTTTGTCTTCATCACCTTGGACGGCGGGGCACCCCTCGTCACGACCGTCTTCGACTTCAACCTGCCCCCCTTCTTGGCAGCTGCAGCAGTCTTCGACGGAGGAGCGGCCGCCGCAGGGGCTTCGAAGAACTGCTTCGGGAACCTCTTCCTCTTCGATGGGATGGTGGCGGAGATCATGGCCGACACGTCGCCGGCGTTTGGCGAACCTCCGACGGGGACATCAACCACCACGGCCGAAGCTGGTGCACCGCCGGCGGTCCCCGGGCCTTGCGGAGGATCCATGGCAGCAAGATATGGCCGCGCCGTTGCCGGGAAGGGCGGGGCGGAGGAGATCGGGCAGCGGCGGCGGTTGGGTTCGCTGAAACGCTTCGCGCGCAGTGGAAGGGATGATAGTGGGTTTGCCCTGTATTCCCCTTCCCACCCCACACAAGTAGGGGGCGAAGAGCCGCCCCGTAGCCAAAACTGGGAAAATTCGACGCTGGGACCTTTTTACGAGGTCTGCTAGACAGCCGGGTAGAGCCCAACCCGTATTTCGGCGGTTATTATACGGGTTTGGCCCTTTTAAGGGGTCTGTTAGACATGCTCTAACTATGCCAAATCTTTTTGGTAGGACATCTAAAACTAGATAAACAAACCAGCAAAGAATTCTACCATGAGACAAACATGAGTAAGAAACATAGTCGGGCATGTGCTTATTTTCCAACGATCTGTTTCTAACCTCCTGCTGTCAGAAGTAAGCGACTATGCAAGGTACATGGATCAGTTACGTAGCTCTGCTAAGAGTCATATCTGACATGTAGGCATGCTAGGTATATCTCCAGCTACCCGTCTGTGCTATGTATAGGTACATCTCCAGCTTATGTTGTTTTCAGTTTTCTTCACAAGAATATGGACAGGCTATACAGTACACCGTGCAGTATCGAACAAAACACAACCCCCCTCACAAGGCTTCACATGTCCAGGCAGCAACTATCCTTTATTCACACATCCTCCTCCCTGCATATAATAAAATTTATTTAAACCACTGGTTATCGTGAAAGTTCAACAGAAAGCAAGAATAAGCAAACATATTCATCTGCATAATCTTTCTTCTATGCTTGGTGACATGTGATCTGAAAACCAAAACAGATGATGAGGGGGAAAAAGGAAGATGAAGGTTTAACATTCAATGGGCATGAGAGAAATGATAATAAACATATGATGGATGTCCCTTACAAGTGATTATATTGCTGTGAAGTGAATGACAACAATGATTTATTAAAACAACAACCTCGAGCTGTCCAATCAAACATTATCAAGCAGAGATTACCTAGATATATAAGAGCTTTTCCTGCTTGGCCATAGTCCTAAGCACACAATCTTTAATGCATGGCTAGGGAACAAAACATATTATGGAAAATAAAATGTCATAGCAACTCTCCGAAACCGTACCTCTATTAGTATTATAGCTGATCCTTGCTCATGGGAGCGAATCGATACATACCAACCCATACTTTTGCAGGTATTGGCATCATCCAAAGCTTTGTTTATCTCACCCATCTGAACCCAGCAACGGCACCTCTTTGCATACAAGTTTGGATTCTTAGGGCCAGTCGCCATTGCCTGGAGCCATGAAATAGTATACCACAAAAAGATCAAGACGGCTGAATATGACTAAATCAACACACCTTGTACCAAAAATATTTGTGTAAACATTAATCAAATATGATAGAGAGAAGATTCCCAACAGTCAGATATGCACACAAATTAGTTCTAAATACAAAAAGTTGGACCCAAAAACTGGGACCCACACAAATAGTTCGAATCAGCCTCCTCGCATAATAAAAAGCAAGGGAAAAGGCTGCCTAGAAATATCCTTCCCCAGACCCCACAAATCAGGGACGAAGCTAGGAAAAAATCTCAATGGGGTCAGCTCAATATTATCACTAATTCACTGGTGTCATCTTATGCAAAATCACAGTACTTAGTACTAATTAGTGAAGAGTTTTGCAACATTGACCCAATGCCAATAAGGCAGCTCCGTCCATGCCCACAATGTGTGGGAGCTTTCAGCACTGGGTACGCCCTTTTAACAAATACTGGAACCCCAAAAAAAAAGTAGGTAATAAAAAACAGTTACAATGTAGAGCACCCATATCTGCAGTATTATTATGGAGTAACAAAATTATTATTTGCTTCACAGCAAATTTCAATATATGATAAGGTAACGAAGTATTTATTGGAGCCCTATGGATGTACTATGCAGCCACTGATCTGATGGAAGAATTTACCGTGGTGTATAGAGCTGATGCCTGAGCATAATCCTTTATCTCAAATGCAGCATCCCCTTGCACTTCAGAAGAAGCATGCACAATTGTATGAAGATGACCCTAAATCAAATGTTTCAAACAAAGCTAATTTAGCTTTTTGCTTGATCTGTGTAAAACTGATTGACATCAACCCTACTGGAACAACAAGTTGAATAGGAAATATTCTATTCGTACTTCTAAACCCACAGATTTCACATGTTGCATTATTCCATCAATGCTCCAGTCTGCAAATTTGTCTACACGTGATGTGACAGGAAAAAGAATCTCAACACATTCCTTCCGTCCATGGATTGCTGCTATTTCCACCGGCATTATATCACTCTGTTAACAATCATATCAGGGATCAGTTTTAGAATAAGCACGGGAGAGCTTCAGGAATGGCACAAAAAGAGATTGTGGCAAAGGCATTGCATTCAGGCATATCTATAAGATCCGAAATACCCCCTCTGTCCAATCAAAGCTGTCTTAGATTTTGTCTAAATTTGGATGTATCTAGCATCCAATTTAGACAAATCTAAGACAACTTTCATGAGACGAAGGGAGTATGGAAAGTTATGGACGATTGTGCAGCGCACATATATGTGCTCCCAGATTCCCATCATATCATGGACATGTGTATAGATAGAATAATTAAACAGGTGCATGAATGTTTGGTTCCTTTGCTCTTCTTATTTCTGTGAAAGCACAAATGATGTGACCTTCAGTACAACGTGATAGATAACTATTTGAAGAGAAGAGACAGAGGACTTCAGAATGGCATGTTTAACCATAAAATGCTCAGAATAATGCAACTGGATAAAAAATTCGGATAAACAGAAGGGGAACTCAGCATAAAACCGGCTTTTAACAAGCAATGATATTTCAAACCTAACAAACCCAGAATAGCAAGATATGGCATCATTTACCCACGTTTATCAAATAGCTTACATTTATTCATGTTATTAGATGGTACCATAAATAATATAATCTACAAATTCTGGAGATAATCGATGCTACGATAAGCCATTAATCACAAACACATCACGGAAGTTGTTTTGCTAGTACATCACATAGCCACTTCAGAAGCTTAATTCGAGTTACATCTAACAGTCTAAGTAGCAGCACAAAAAACTCACTTCATCAGGAATATTGGGATCAGCACGATATTCCAACAAGCACTTGATGCAGTCAGATAAGCCATATCTTGCAGCTATTATTAATGGAGTTGCAGGCCTAGCAGCATTGACATCAGCACCGGCCTGAAACATTAAATATTTACCACAGAATCATCTGCAACTTGTCTCACAATAGGAATGACATGACAAAAAAATTAGGTCCATTTGGCAAAATATCTCTATTGCACGTAGATGTTTTAAAGGGACAAGTCACTGCACCTGAATAACTAGTTCCACACACTTCAATGAAGAAGCGAAGAGAGCCAATGTAAGTGGTGCGTAGGATGATTGCACAACGCTGTTAGGCTGGAGAAAAGGCAAACATCACATTACTTGAAACAATAACACAGTAGTCAATGAAGAACAGTAAACTATCAACTATTTATTAGCAATTATTAGCCGAATAAAGAAATTACTAAACGCACTGCTTGGCGTACTTTATTTATTTTTTCCAGACAAATGCTATAGATGTGAAAGGAAATCATATGCTTTTATCATCTTTGTTTTTCCAAATGAATCATTGGACATAGAAGTATGCACCCAATATCTTTTTTGGAAGGAAATTCCAGCGTTCAGTAGCAAAGGCCCTTATGCAACTATTACCACTACATCCATCAGATGAATTATCTAAGAGCACTGCAAAAGAATGAAGGTAATTTAAGGTCATATGTTGTGTTATCTCCTGCGCTTGATATTTTCTAGCATGCGAGTAAAGTTGCATGCGAAGTTGCAAACTACCCAACACCAGCATGTCTGACCGTCACACAGGGACAGTGGATTAAACTGGAACTTGGCCTGACCAAGATCTGGTAGTCATCTAGAATCTAATACATTTTAAGCAAAGGAAGAAGAAGAAAATATCCATGGACAAATGATGCATGGTAAAACAAGAAAAGAACGTAAAGAGACACAAGACTAGAGCCAGCAAATAAAAGAGAAGCCCTAGGTCAGTTTAGGCAAGAGGCAAGGAGGTAAAAATAGCGTTCATCATTCCGCCAATTAGGCAGGATTGGGATAGTTCCTTGAGGGAAAGAAAGATAATAACATCTATGGGCCAAGTGAATACCTTTTGGCCACGACTTCTCTTTACCATGAATACAAGACTGTATAAACCATAGCGAATATTGACCAGAAAGAGCATACAAAAGATGGAAAGAAGGAAATTAATACATTTGCCTCATACTTGAACAGCACTTCCATCATTTCCAGATTTCTACACAGAGCCGCAAAATGTAGTGGTGTTCCTTCTGAGCTCATAGAGTCAACATTGGCCCCTCTGGATAACAATATATTCGCTATTCCAAACGGATCTGGATAAAATACACGAAAAATACTCACTGTGTCACATTAACATCAAGGATACAATAGATTTCATAGTATTCTCGAAAAAAAATTATATCTGGGCAGAGACACTACAACGAGTTTTGATTAGATATGACAGATAAGATTTGGCATGAGTGAAATGTCAGAAGCAAGTATACAGGCCGAGAGAACCTTTCTTTGTTGCAAGAACATGGAGCACAGTAAATCCTTGCTTGCTTGGTATGTTTGGATTAGCACCACGATCAAGTAGAAGGTTCACAATTGGTTTCGGTGCTTTACCATATATTGCACATATTAGAGGTGATGAACCTAGCGAGAGCACAAGATATGACAAACAGTTTGTCAGAGTGAGCAACAGATGTTTCTTCCGACCAAAAGAGGGATACATAACCAAGAGCGACTGAACCTGCAAAATACATGTATACTAGAAGATGGCACAAGCAGATACCACAAGTGAGTCATGCATAAAAAAAAATGAAGCGCAAGAACATTCACTCACAATGCCATAATTGGTATCTACTTTCATGTACCTCGAATGCGCCTATTTTACAGATCCATTATTTAACATCCATTTTCAAGAAACCAACTATCTGCAGAATTTGTCTGGCGCAAACACAAGTACCGCCCTGCTTGGAAAAAACAGTAAAAACACAGAAGACTTGTCAATGTCATCCCATCAGCATACAAGGAACTAATGATCGCATACCATTAACCCCAATAAGGCACACCTACTACTTTCTATTTGAAATTAACTGGGCGCAATTGGCAGGTGGTGGTGGGCTGGTGGCATTCAGCCTCTGAAAACACAATGGCGTGATTGCCAAACTAAGCAAAAGCTAAGTACGGTTGCACTCTGAAACCAGATCTTAGATGCCATCCGGCTACTCCAAGATGGCACAGCATAAAAAAATCCCTCAAATCAGGAGATCCTTGATCAGGAACGACAACCCTGACGAATCCAATAACGTGTATTAGCGACAGGTTAATTACCATGCTGAGCAGCCGCGTTGACGTCGAGGTTGAGTTCATCGATCAGGAACTCGCACATCTCCAGCTTCCCATTCAAGGCCGCCACATGGAGCGCCCCGAGGCTCCTGCCGTTGAAGTCCTGGATCTCTTCCACCACCTCCAGGCTTTCCCCCAATTTCCTACAAAGCTCCGCCATCGCTGTGCGCACAAAACGTACAGCAACCAGAAATCGCATCGGATCCACGAGCACCGAAACCTAACCACGAGGAGTTGCGGGGCCTTACTCTTCATGACAGGGATGCTACCGTCGCGCGCCGCTTCGAAGACCAGACTGCCCGGGTAGGTGCGCCCCGTGTATAGCTTGAAAGTGTCGGGGAAGAGCGGCGGCTCGAAGGAGGATCCCCCGGAGGAGATGCAGCATCCGGCGGAGGAGGAGGCGGGGGAGGAGGGGGAGGAGGAGAAGGAGGAGCCCATGGCGATGGCTCGCCTCCACAGCTCCGGGTGGAACGGAAGGTTCGAGCGAAGGGAAGGGGAAAAGAGCGCGAAGCGAGGGACGGGTGGGCGGGGTGGATGTTGGCGTGTTGGGCTTGGGTAGACGAATATATAGGTGCTCCCCACACATAGAATCGGATGGGCTGGATGGGCCTATTTAGCATACTTAGCCTTTCCTGTCGTATCCATTAAGATAAGCACATTCTCGACTAAACAAAGCAGACCCCCCCCCCCCCCCCTATAAAAAAACTAAAACAGCAGAAGATTAATTATAAAAAACAAGCTACCGGGCAAAGCCCCGGGCAGCTGACGGCGGCGTTCAGGCGCTCCTCACGGCCTACTCAGGTTCTGGCGGCGGATCTAGGCAGGTCTGGTGAGGCGCCGGCACGCGGGCCTTCGGACGCGTGGCGCGCGATCACAACGAGTGGTGGTGGTTTGCCTCCGTTGGCGAGCTGTGCCGGCGGGAGAGGTGTGGATGGGGGCGGACTGGAGGGGTAACCATAGGTCCTCTTATCCTTGCCTCGTCGTGGTGTCGGCTGCCGGCGGGGGAGGGGCGGTCGTTGGGTTGCGGTGGTGCCCAAGCGTGGCCGGTGTCCACGGACTTCCCGATCTGAGCCTGGTGTCATCGGCCGGCAACCTTGGCCAGCCTTGGATGGTTGATGGCGTGGGGGGCCGAGCTGAATAAAGGCGGTGGTCCTAGGGTTCCTCTTGTGCGAAGATGGAAACCTCCTTGAGGCATGTCCTTCTTGATCCGACCGGAGTGTTGAGTTCCGGAAGGCGCCACCGACGAATGGAACAACACATCTTTTTTCCTGGAGTTTGCTGGATCGGGTGGTATTCGGTGGTGCGCACCCATGCTTTTATTCCAACCATTTGGTTCTGGAGGGAGCGGCGTGAAGCTCTATTCTGCGTGGTCATCAAGTGACTTTTTGGTCCATGGTGAAGTCAGAAGAAGAGAATACCATAAGGCATTGTTTGGATGCTTAGAATTGGGCTCTGAATTTGAGAATCTGGAATTGAGGACCGAATTCCGCTGTTTGGATGTGCTGTGTATTGGGTTCTGAAATCACAGCCCAATTCCGTGCGTACCCCCCGCGGGCCAACTTAACACATCGCTCAATTCAGAGGTCCACAGCTCTTTATTCGCTCTGAATTGGTCATATCGTCTCTTTCCCGAAAACACGAGTGCGAGACGAGGACTCGCTCGCCTCCAGTCGTCGCCCTCGCCGGTGAAGGTGTCGCGCCGGCGCCGCTGGGTAAGCTCCGCCGCCTGCCCTCTCCCCCTCCTCCCACTCCACCCGCCTTCCCTTGCCCGCTCGCCGTGCGCCAGTCCTTCGTGCGCCCCCAGCCAGCCTTCGTGCCAGCCCTCCGTGCGCCCCCAGCCGGCCGCCGTGCCAGCCCTCCGTGCGCCCCCAGCCGGCTGCCGCTGCCAGCCCTTCGTGCGCCCCCAGCCGGCCACCCCGTCCCTGCCCATGATGTGCTACCGACGGGTCTTCTTCGTGCGCCCCCAGCCGTCCCCATCCGCCGGCGGGTCTCGATTTGGCCAGCAGCACGGCTCCTCTATGGAGGCTTGGGCGCGCACGTGCTCTGTCTCACTCGATCTAGTCTGACCTGAGAGCGTTGACCTCACCTCGATCTGATATGTATATTTTCAGTTGTATGATGTTCAATCCCTCAATCTGATCTGTAGATCACGCTGTAGGCTGCAGCTAGCTGTATATTCATATTACATAGGTTATATTGTTCAAAGTCAAAAATACTCTCATTTCCACACATGTGACATCCAAACAGCATTTGGTATTCCATTGAAATCTGAATTCTATAGCTGAATATCACGTGCATCCAAACATCATTTGTGGTGTTGAATTGAATTGGTTGATTTGGTTTTCCATTGCCAATTCAATTCAGAGCCCAATTCATTGTAACCAAATACACCATACAGAATATCATAAAGGTCGGATTGGAGGAGTAGCTAGGGGAGGTTCAAGTCTCTGTGTTGTTGAGGGGCTTGTTTGGTGTTCCGGGCTTCGCAACAGCGGTAAAAAAAGTGGGGGTGGTAGCACAGGTGAAGTTTAGAGTCCTACCTTTCAAGGTGAAAATCCAAGATCTGACCTTAATTGGTTGTGCTTGACAATGACCTTTGAAGGCATTATTTTGAGAGCGGGGACTATTTTTAGGATGAAAACCTAAGATCTTTGATCGGACAACAACGGCGCTGGTGCATTATTCCCTTCTTGGAGACGTCGCTTTTGGAGAGTGAATTTCAGGTGTTGTCTTGGTGGTGGATGTATTGTTGTTGCTAGAACTAAAATACTGTAGCGGGACTTTTATTTCTTAGTTTCTTTTTCTCTTTTTTGGATGTGTGCATCCGTACTACCATTAGGGTATTGCGTTGTTACAGAGGCTAAGTGTAATTGGTATCTTTGATATTAATATATTCCTTTTATCGAAAAAAAATCAAAAACAAGCTAGAGATGTTCCTGATCTCCGGCGACTAGTTGCAGAGGACAACGAGCTCAGCAGCGGGCGCATAGCCCAACATGTAGCCGTGTGCATTGCGGCCACGAGATGCTCCGCGCGCCTGAGTGTCGGAGGTTTGGCTCGCGGTAGCCAAGTCTTACGCGGCCATGGCCTCCACCACCGCTTGGCGTTGGCCCTAGATTTTGGGCCGCTAGCTGCACGGTGTACCATGTCGTGGTCTCCTTTTCAGCAGCGAAGACATAGACTTCCTTCTCCTTCTCTCTCTTGCCCCGGCCTTGGCGCTTGACACTCTAGGGCCAGCAGCTCCTACAATGGCATGTGGAGGGCAAGGTCATCGACACGAGAGGGCGAGATGGGTCTTGTCGAGGGTGCTCCTCGGCAATGCCCTCCGATAGGGGCTTAGGGTTGATGGAATCCTGCAAGCTGACACGAGACATCGGTTCACAGACAAGCGGGGAGAGTGATTTACCCAGGTTCGGGGCCCTCGATGAGGTAAAACCCTTACGTCCTGCCTGTCTGTTCTTGATTATGATGTAAACAGGTTACAATGGGGTGCCGAATAGTTCTGCTGTGATCTCGTCGAGATGGCTAATTGCTAGGGTAACCTAGTTCTAAGCCTCTGTTGGCTAAGATTGCTAAGATTAATTGTGTGTCTCGATAGCCCCTCTCCTGGCCTTTATATAAGTGGCCAGGTCCCGAGAGGTCTAATCGAGTACGAGTAGGTTTACAATAGATCTATCTCCAATCTTTCCTTGCTCGGCTTCTTCCGTGTATTGTACTCCAAGTAATCTTCCGCCGCACCGTCCTAGTGGTCCATCTTGCCATCAGGTACCTTCATGGGCCTCCAGTTGGACCGTGTAGGGTAGAGCAACATTGGTTACCCGAAGGGTAATGCCCACGTCAGTAGCCCCCGAGTGTCTAGCCGAACATAGTTCGGGTAGAGACTAAAGCATGTCCTCTTCTGAAGTTCTTCTCTTCGATCATTCTTGCCTTTCCTCTATCTTCTATCGGGTGCGCATCAGCGCTCCCGATGGGAGTAGCCCTCGAGTCTAGGTACGGATGCTTGCAGTCCGTGCGTAGACTCAAGTTGTTCTACTCGAACATCTTCTTCTGCCGTAGTTTTTCCTGCAAGTCTTCGTAGACCATCTAATACATTTTCTTTATGCAAGGGATAACGAATAACGTGCCCAACTTTTGTTGGTTAACTGCCGATGGCAAAACAACGTTACCCTACACAGAATCAAGTCCCCGAGCATGATCCTGGAGTGATAAAAAAGTTTTATCGGATGCGCGTTCAGCGCTCCCGATGGGAGTAGCCCCCGAGTCTGAGCACGGGCGCTTACGTTCGGGTGCAGAATCGAGTCACGTTTTTTCCTTTGAATCTTTATTCTATTGGGTGCGCGCAAGCGCTCCCGATGGGAGTAGCCCCCGAGCCTAGGTGCGGATGCTCGCAATCCGTGTGTAGGCTCAAGTTGACCACCCGATACTTTCTTATCTCTTCCTATGCAATCATTCCTCATGACATCACTGATGACGTTTTTATGTCCCTTTAATTTTGACTGATAAGACGCGGCCTGCCAGCCCTGTTTTCGAGCAATTCCTGCTCTTCTTACACGGTTAGCGAGGCACCTCCTCGATTTCCGCAACCATTAACTGGAGAAAAAGGCCCACTAACGATACTAGGCCTTCCTTAAGCTTCCCAAGAGATAGAAATTCCTAATCTTTTCCTTCATTCATCCCTTTGCTGTTCTTCCTCTTCTCCCGTTCACAACTACTCGCGGCGCCACCACTGCTTTCCAGCTTTTCCCGGATCTTGCGATGGTGAAGAAGAAGAATGCTAGCGCCGCCGCCAGCTCTACGAGCGGAGGCACCGCCGCCAAATCTTCCTTGATCCCTCCGAAGGAGGGCGCTCCAAGCGCTCCTCCCCCAACTCCGGCGCCACCGGCGCCGCCAGGCTCATTAGCCAGGCCCGGAGATTGGATAGCTTCGACCGTCACCAGGCGTGACGAGAAGAGATCCCGAAGCCTGGGATTGATCTCCTCCGATGAGGGGAATGTGATCTTTCCAGGTGCGATTTCTCGACCTAATCCTACTGCTGGTTTTACCGTGATGTTCTTGTCGTTCTTATATCGAGGTCTTTCGCTTCCCGTTCACGAATTCCTCCTTCATCTCTTGCGAACTTACGAAATCCAACTATGGCAACTCACTCCCAACTCAATCCTCCACGTTGCCGTGTTTATCACCCTCTGCGAAGCATATTTGGGCGTTGAGCCTCATTTCGGGTTATGGAAAAAGATTTTCTACGTGAAGAGATACAGCAGCAGTAACGGGTCTTTTGTCACCGGAGGAGTGGGATTCGTAGCCCGTTCGGATGTCAACTACTTCAACTTCCCAATGAGAGAGTCTGTGCAAGGGTGGAGATTGAAGTGGTTTTACGCCAAGGATTCCTTGTCACCCGAATCTCAACTTCCTCGCTTTGTCGACGTCCTTGAAGCCAAACCTAAGAGTTCTTGGAAAAATATTCTTTCTCCCGACGAAAAAGTAGCAGCCGACGAATTGTTTGCCAGATTTCTTCGGATTAAAGAAGCTGATGGCCAGACCATGGTTGAGTGACGAGGTAGCGGCAGTGTTTCTGAAACGTCGAGTCCAACCAGTTATGGCTAGAATTCGCCCAATGTGGTTGTATTCGGGTCCAAAGGATGAAACCAGAATTAACGCTGCCGAACTGTCGGAAAAAGAACTGCTCGATGAAGTCCGTCGCCTCACTTTCTTCAGCCAAGAAGACTCGATCCCCTTAACGTCTCCGTACACTCCTTTTGATGCCGATCATCCACCTCCAGAGGTAACTTCCCTCCACAAATTCTGGTTATGCTGCTATTTACTTAATCGACATAATTACTGTTGTTGTCATTTGTTTTTTTTTCTTCGATAGATCCTCGCAGCCTCCGGGGATTTACATAACTTGCCAAATGATATTTCCGAAGGAAGAGGCTCTTCAGAACCTGTTGACTTTCATACTGTTGAGCGTACAAACCCAACAAGCGATCACGATGACCCCATAGATTCTGAAACTGCTCATACCAATCTCCCTCCATCAGCCGATGACACTTGCGACACAGAGGGATCAGTGTGCGATGATGACGCTGATCACGATGCCTTTGTTAATGCAGCTGCGGAGGAGACCAGGGCTCCACCTACGAAGAGATCAATCGGCGGCTTTGCCGACGAAGATGATCTCCTTGATATGTAAGTGTTTTTCTTCTTTTTACTATTTTCAGCTTCTTGATCTTCTCATATTTTTCTCATAACTTGGTCGATCAAATCCTTCTTGTAGTGACGATGCTTTCATTGAGCCTCCACCTAAGAGGGTCAGATCTGATGCTGTCTCGCCAGCCGCCGCAGCTTCCGAAGCTTCGGCTCCTAAAGCGGCTCCCGCGGCGCAAGCATCGACTGCCTCCTCCCTTTCCAAAGGGAAAGATGCTCCTGCTGCTGCCACAGCTCCTCCTTCTGTAAGTCTTTATCGAGTCTAACAGGAATCTTTTGGAATGTGTCTTTGCCTAATGATCTTTGTAAAACATTCCCTTTCTTCAAGGATCTACGAGGCGTGATATCCTCTTTAGAAGCTTTCGCCTCTCAATTTACCTCCCTGGAGGCGGAGAAAGTTCGATTGCAAGAGGAAGCTAAGTCTTCCTCTTCAAAGTTAGATGGTGCCATCAAAAAGGCTGCCATAGCTCGCCAGGAGGTTGACTCCCTAAAAGATGAGCTGAGCAAACTGAAAGATAGGCTGAGGGAGGAGGAAGCTCGGGCAGCAGAAAAGGATGATCTTCTTCGTCAATCTGCCTTGACCCTACTTGGTAAGCTTTTTCATATATCTCTTATTACTTTTCATGGATTCGTTCCTTCGTCATTGATTTCCTTCAATTGAATTTCTTGCAGAAGCCGCCAGCATCCCTGCTACTGCCTTGGATAAAGTTCCGGGCAATTCCCCAGGAAATGGTGTGTCGATGGTTCTTGCCACCCACCAGCTTACCCGGGAGCTTCTTGACAAGGGAAAGGGCGCTCTGGCGCAGATGCATTCAATGATTTTCCCCAAGGTCAAGCAGGAGAAAACTCTGGGGCAGCTGATTGATGCCTTTGCAGTCGACACCAAGGAAGTTATTGAGGTATTCAAGCGTACCTCGCGTACCTATGGTGCCCTCCTTGCCTTCCAACTTATGATGGGTTACGGCTTTAAGGATGATATTGAAGAAATGACTAAGGAGCTGCCGAAAGAGAAAGATGGGCGATTTGTTGACTTAAGCGCCTTTACGGTGTCTGCCCGTACTTGTGCTCGGCAGCTCCTTGAACTAGTTTCATCAGGAAAGGCATCGGCTGGCCCGGCACTGTCGACTCAAACCCAGGCTCCTTGACTGTTGTAACAATTTTATCCTTGGGCTAGTATGAAACATTGTTCTATTGTGAGAACTTAAGTTTTGTAATGAACACTATGCTGGCAATGTTGCCAGCATACTTTTGTCATAAAGTCTTCATTTGTACTTCTTCTGATAGGATTTTCTTGTACTTCTCCCGATGGGAGTTTCGTTGGACGCTTATTTTGTCTGTATCCATCATCCGTTTAACGCTGTTGCCTGCAGGTTTTCCCGGTGCCCTCGTTTGTTGATGACTCTTCGGGCGTCCTTCCCGAAGGTGACCGAATCCAACGGATGAAGGATCGGATCACCCAGATGGAAAAGGACCTGCGCAGCACTCATGCCTTAGGTGTGATTGTCAATAAGAAGAGCGAGATTGCAGCCGACGTGGAGCGGTACGCTCTTACTGAGCTACATAAAGCTACCGAGAGCTTGAACTGTAAGTTCCTTGATCTCTGCGCCGTTTTTGTCGACAGTGTCTTGTCTGATCCTTTGTTTATTTCCATGCCAGTCATAGCTTTGAACCGCGCAGAAGAGAACAAACGGATTCACGAGCGTGTGAATGCATTAACTCAGCTGTCCTCAGCCGAAGAGATTTTCTGGCGGGAGCACTCGAAAGCTTCGGCTGTCGCACAATTTCAGGATCGGGTTCAGCAGGTCCACCACTTTTTTGACATGTGCTACAAGGCTATGAGGGTGGTTTGGAAGACAATGTTCCCTTTGAACGCAGCTTCCCAGACGCTCCTTGCTTTGATGTCCGAATTTGGTAATGCCAAGAAGATTCGAGACTTGGTACATGCGCAGGTTTTGCAGGGGCCAGGTTTACACTTGCCCTTGTACTTGCCCGTTATCCTTCGGCCAGTTCTTGTCGTCGATTGCCAATGCGACCGGAGACTTGGAGGCACTGTATCCGAGGGTATTGTTGCCTGCCAACATAATTGTCGACATACTCGAAGAAGGCTGAAGGGTACCTGAAGAAAGAGGAACTCCGCAAGGGTGATTTCAGGGATTTAATGTCCGTTTTGTAAATAGATAATTTGGCTACTTTATCCAAGTGTTTGGATTATGTAATGATGCCTTCTCATTCGGTAGATACATGCATATGTACTTTTACCATGTTATAGGTACATTGGAGATGCAATGGAGGCTTGTCTCATCTATAAGGAAGGTG